>NW_026733272.1:0-48304 GCF_028476545.2 Physella acuta
AAAAAATTACTATTGAAAGTGTTGGGAAATAATTTTCATTTTTCAAACTGATAGTAATAATTGTCGGCATGTTCATTAAACACAATTTTAAAAAAATATCATCTTTTACAAAAATTCTAATTATGTCTTTATTTAGTCCTATAGCGCTTTGATAAATTAGGAAAACACAATTACTTCCCTTTATAAAACCATTGCATTAGTGGAAAATAATTTACTTTTTATTACTTTGTTTTGGTGTTGGGAAAAAAAATAATTACATAATTAGCGGGGATTGATCAAGTGCAAATGTTGTAGGTATTTTACGGATAAGCTTGGAGTATTAAAATTGTTCATTAAATTGAAACAGGCGCGTTCGTTTAAGTGAGTGCAAAAGACTATGAATAAGTTGGGGTACTATAGTCGTTTATTAAGCTAAAACAGGCGATTCCGTTGGGTTTGCGTTAGTGGTTGCGGTTTGATTTGGTTCGTTTTTGTTCTTTCTTTTTTCGTTTTTGTTTGTGTTTTTTTCTTTGGGTTTGTATTTGTGTTTTTGGTTGGTTTTTGCGTTTGGATTTGGTTTGTTTTCGTTTGCTTTTTCGTTTTTTTGTGTGTTGTTATTGGTTGGTATTGGTGTTTGTGGTTGTGGTTGGGTTTGTTGTTAGGTTTTTTTTTCGTTTGCTTTTTTGTTTGTTTTTTCTTTGTGTTTGTATTGGTGTTTGTGGTTGTGGTTGGGTTTGTTGTTAGGTTTTTGTTTTCGTTTGTATTTGTAATTGTGTTAGCGTTATGTTTGCGTTTGTTGTTTTGGTTTTGGTTGGTTCAGTTTGGGTGGGCAATGCCGGGTTTATGATGATTACTAAACACACAGGTAATGGTCTTTAACAGGAAGGTTTTTCACAGAAGCCAGAGCAGGGCCTGGCCGGGACGGCTAGTATATATATATGTGAATATATGCCTATTTATTACAAATATCGATTCGCCTTTAAGTTTACGTGCCAATCATTGAGTACGTTTAATTTGAGAACCCTGGCTATCGTTGTGACCCAGCTGAAGGTTTAAACCCTGTATGAACCACCGAGTGCCGGCAGTGTACCGGTAGGGGGGGGGGGTCAAACACGACGGAACATGTGGGACGTTCAACAAGGATTACATGTCACAGACTTCACTGGGGAGGCGCTTTCGTTTGGGATTTTGACGTTAGGGTGTCGCTCAGAAATGACGTCACGCAGGATATGTGTGTGTGTGTGGGGGGGGGGGGTAGGACTTAAATGTCAATGTGCTACATGAGGGTTGATGTAAAAAGAAATATGACGTTAAAGCACTTTATAATTCTTCTTAAAAAATTAAAATCACGAAAGTTATGTTCAGTTTTTTGTTGGAATAACATCAGGAGAAGGGGTTTAAAATATGATGACGTCATTACAACTGTGTGTGTGTGGTGTTTTATTATGTGTGGTGCTAGAGAGTTTAAAAAAAAAAGTTAAAATTGCATGTGTTCAGGACTAAAACTATTTTTTTTTAAATGTAAAGATAATTAGGGCGTTCAGGCATAATAATTAGTTAAATTAGACCTACTCATTACCACCGAGATAAAAAACAAAGTCTAAGTAACGTGTAACCAATAAATACAGTTTAATGAAAATGAAACGAAATTGAAAGCCAATAAAAATAAAATATATCACATTGTTAAATTAAAAAAAAAAAAACACATCAGAATATAAACAAACAGCCACACCCATTTTCGATAACAACAAACAGCTTATACACCAACACAACACCAGTCAAACGCTCAAAGGAAATCTAACACGCAAAGGCCGATCAATACATTAACATCCCCCTCCCTTTTCCTTAACAGAAACTATGAACTAGTCAAGAATGTCTTTCTAACCAAAACTATGAACTTTTCGATACTAACTCCCCCCCCCCCCCCCCACAATAATAACCCTAACGTATACAGGAGACCAAAACCATCAGGTGTTTTCCTCGCCTATTGATAATTAAAAGCTGAGGTGTTACAATACTTTCACACGGCTTCAAATACACGCCTTGAGTACAAAATCTATGAACTAATAATCCCCCCCACCCCATTTAAGTTGATAACCCTAACATATACATGCTAGTATTCATTAAGCTGAAGTGTCACAATACATTCACACAACTCCCAAATAAAGGCATTGAGTACAAATCTTTGAACTAGCAATCACCCCCCCCCCCCCAATTCAAGTAGATAACCCTAACATATACATGCTAGTATTCATTAAGCTGATGTGTCACAATACATTCACACAACTCCAAAATAAAGGCCTTGAGTACAAATCTATGAACTAACAATCCCTCCCCCCCCTCCCGAATGCAAGTAGATAACCCTAACGTATACATGTTAGTGTTAATTAACTTCATTAAGCGGGCGTGTCACAACACCTTCACACCACTCCCAGTAAAAGCCCCACAGTACAAATCTATGAACTAACAATCACCCCCCCCCCTCCACCACAAGTCGATAACCTAGCGTGTAAAAAAAAATCATCTCACGGCAAGCCGATACCCCCCCCCCCCCCCCCGGGGTCATAGGCCCCAGGTTGATAACCTGCTCAAGTAACGTCTCCCAATGTTACTGTGAAATTTGTCCCACAGAGATAAAGGCTGGCGCGATCACCTTGACGGACGCGGGGTCCACTGTTTCAGCCCGTGGCTCTACCATAGCGGCAACAATACATTGGGTCCACTGTTTCAGCCCGTGGCTCTACCATAGAGGCAACAATACATTGGGTCCACTGTTTCAGCCCGTGGCTCTACCATAGAGGCAACAATACATTGGGTCCACTGTTTCAGCCCGTGGCTCTACCATAGAGGCAACAATACATTGGGTCCACTGTTTCAGCCCGTGGCTCTACCATAGAGGCAACAATACATTGGGTCCACTGTTTCAGCCCGTGGCTCTATCATAGCGGCAACAATACATGGGACGTAAAACAATTTATTTTGGGGCTTAACTTGTTAGGGGTTCTAAAGTTATTGGAACACCGGAAACAATACATGGGGCGTAAGACAATTTAGTTTGGGGATCAACTTTTCAGAGGTTCTAAAGTTATTGGAGCAACGGCAACAATACATGGGGCGTAAGACAATTTAGTTGGGGGCTCAACTTTTCAGAGGTTCTAAAGTTATTGGAGCAACGGCAACAATACATGGGGCGTAAGACAATTTAGTTGGGGGCTCAACTTTTCAGAGGTTCTAAAGTTATTGGAACACTGGCAACAATACATGGGGCGTAAGACAATTTAGTTTGGGGCTCAACTTTTAAGAGGTTCTAAAGTTATACAGAGACAACGTAAAGTTAAAATACCCAAAACATCAAACTAAAAACACTACATGGTGCATAGAGTCATCCTACTCTGAGGCTCAACTTTTCAAAGGTTTGAAGTTACATGAGTGGCTAATTACAATACCAGCATATACGCAACTTAAAGCAGAGACCAGGCACACTGAGTGAGTTAAAATCCACATTAGCATCCAGGCACAGTTCTACATTTAAACCTTTCCACTGTTCTTTCATTTTATACATAATGTAGCTAGATTTAGATTTATAAAAATAGTTACGTTTATACTAAGTTATTTGCGAAGTTTTTACGCAGTTAAAATTAGCGCAATAATCAATATTATACTCACTAGTGTAACTTATAAAGTCAACCCAAACAGCAATTGAAACATTCTGTCCATGCTAAAATTTTACATCATCCATATTTTACAATACTATCTTGTCATTAAAAATTGCATCAATACCCCAACATGTAAATTTGAGAGCAGGCATGGAATTTATATAGAAAATATATACTTTACCAGTGCCCACCCACCCTGGGAAATTTAGTCCTCCCCCCCCCCCTCCACCGGAGAAAAAAGTATGAAAGAAACACAGTTTGAGAGCCTCTGACCCACAGACATACTACCCTATAGTGAAAATGGCATTCCTCTATTCTTATCAGTTAATCATTAAATCATATACCCCAGGTTTTATTGCTAAATGATCTTGTAACCTACATAATATTAAAAATATAAACTATTTATTGCTGTGTCTGCATTAAATAAAACTTCTCATTCTAGTAAGTGTATATATGTGTGTGTGTGTATATATATATATATGTATATATATATATATATATGTGTGTATATATATATATATATATATATATATATATATATATATATATATATATATATATATATATATATATATATATATATATATATACAGGCAAAATTAATTAAAATCAACTTTGCTCATTTCAAATAAATATCTATTGAAGCCTTTTTTTTAAAATAGGTCTAAAGATTATTGAACAAAATGACTTGTCCAGTTTTTATCAGAATAATATGCTAGGAGATTTTTCTAATCAAGATGTGCTTTTATTTTTAAAACGCATACTACTAAGAACAGCCATTCATATTCACACATTTTTCTCCACTGAAACTAAAAGCCTACGGGGTGGTAGAGTAAAATATAAAATAAATTGTCTTATAAGCAAGTTTTGATATTAATCTGGGTGTAACTGCACTTGCTTTATTGTAAAGCATGGCCAAGTGTAAGAAAATTTAGTAGTGTTGACATTGCAGGTATAAACAGTTCAGTTTAAAAAAAAGACTGACATTAAATCTCGGATGATTTACTGCTAGTGAACACACAACGCCAAGCCACTTCAAGGGAAATGATTCACAGCGTGTTGTACTCAATCTCTTGAAGATCAATTCATGTTAGATTTAAACTCTTCTAAACACATTTACTTGGTTAGCCTGGTTGGTGCCCATTCAAATTGTTTCATAGTTATGAAGTTATGATAGTCAACATAAGAAGTTATTTTTTTCAAAAGAAACTTCAAGTTAAGATATTAGCCTAATATTTAAACAATAAATAGGAGTGAAGGTAAATATCTGCAAAACAGTTAAAGATTTTGTTTCTAAAAAAAAAAGAAACAGAAAAAAACAAACAAAACTCATTTCAAATATGGGATAGAATAAAACATAAATTGATCAAAGTTCACATGCAACAACAAAAGAATGCATACATTATTTCCAAAGCTAGACAAGTAACAAATGCTACTTAAAAAAACAAATAAAATATGGTGGGGGTGGGGCTAATATATATTTATAAAGGTGCATACTGTACAACATAAAATCTTTTCCTGAATTGATTCTTTCTTCTTCTTCTTCTTCGTTCTTAATTATTAGTATTGGGGATCGTGATTTATCTGCCAGTGGGTTTGAACTCGAGACTTTGTTCGAATTTATCAACCATGAGCTTTTTGCCGACTCGACCACGCCTCCAACACAATTAAGAGTTACGTGTCAACTGGTTATGCGCCATTTAGGCCATTGACTCCGATTTCAGCCTGCTTTTCTTTTTGGATTTGCTTCCATAGCCTTTGTCCAACCAAGAACAAACTACAAGGCAGCAGTTGTTTTATTTTGGAGTTGTCTCTCCTAGAAGAGTGGCTGTCCCCAGCTAACGAGCCTCATCTGCCCGACGGTTCGAACTCGAGACTTTTTTGGTTTAGCAACCATGAGCTTTACCGACTCGACCACGCCAACCCCCCTGAATTGATTAAAATTGGTTAAAAGTAAAATTTTATAGTGATAATATTTTTTAACAAACATTAAAATCTATAGAGATCATTTTGAAGGTATATATATATATATATATATGGATAGATCTAAGAAAAGACTAGGAAAATAATAACATGATGTTAAAACAACTGTAGGGCAAAAGGTAAACGTAACACTTCATTTAATATTTTATGTCATTAGGCCTATCATATTGTTAATTTAAAATTAACATTTGCTTTTTAAAAAAATATTTCAAACTAATTGTTCATTTTGATTATTTTAAGTTAGTTGTGTTTACTCATTATCATATTGCTAATTTAAAATTAACATTTGCTTTTAAAAATAAAATATTTTAAACTAATTGTTTATTTAAAAAAAAAAAAGAACAACACATTAGCTTAAATTAAAATATTTATTAATCAACACTTTAAAGATTTTTTTCAAAAAGATAACTGTATTTTAACCATTCACTTTAAATGATGCTAGTAAAAATTATTTATAAATAAATAAAATATATAGAACAGTTATACAGCAACAGTTACAGCTTTGTAACAAAATTTTACACCTGCATCATAAAATAATTTACGCATTGCAAAAGCTATACAGGATAAATCATTAATCATAAATCATTATTTTTTTATTGTCCTTTATACGTCACTCCTGCACTCAAAAGTCTACATAATTAAGGAATTAAAAAGCCATCTAACATTCCCCCTACCTGAAGCTAAGGTAGACAATAAATGTATCCCCAGGTAACCGGTTTAAACAAAGCCGACTTATTCAGGACTTGTTCATCTATCACCTGTCTCTGAGAGATTAAACTTTTTTTTTATACACCGTCAGCCGACGCCCCATTCCAGTCTCTGGAGCCTGAGCTCACCTGACACAAAGGTGATGCAATGGTTATTTTTGGGATGTTGACATTGGAGGTTATCACATGATGCTGGTGTGTTTTTATTTACATTTGTACTTCACAACATGAAAGGGGTGGGGGGGGGGGGGTGTGCATTGTATGGAGATGAGTTGGGATATTCCTGAAACTAAGAAAAAAATATCAAGATGGCTTGACACAAGTTAATGGAATGCTAAGATTGGATATGAAGTGACCAAGTTGTGATGATGATAATAGTGCTAGGTCAAGGGGCCAGTGTGAAATCTAACTCTGAATGAATAGTTTCAGCTTTATTTTTAGCAATAGGCTATTTAAAAAAAAACAGGTTACTAAGAAAACCATTGAAAAAAAAATGTACAATTAATTTTATTTATGCTGCTAAAATTTTAAGAACCAAAAAAATATTAACTTTATTTTGCAGGTGGGAAAAAAATGTATAAAATGGCTCTTATAAAACAAAATGACAAACAAAACTACACATGGTAGACAACTCCAGACAACACAAATGTTGGATAATAATCTCTAACAACTGAGATAGTAAACTGTTCATCTACTGTTTTATGAGAGGCTTGTATAACCAGATACTGCTGTGTATTACAGGGCAGCTGATTAAAGTTTGGTGATAGCCGTACTTTGTGTATACCATACTTATCAGCCTCGTAGAACCTATTGAGATACACTTGTCATTGTGGTACGCTCAAGAGGTTGGTAGGCTCAAGTGGGTGTTCTTGTAATAGGCTACATGTCATACCATGGTGATGTAGGCTAGACGTCATACCATACAGGCTACATGTCATACCATGGTCATCTAGGCTACAGGTCATAACTGATGTCATACAACATAGGCTAGATGTCATACCATGGTCATGTAAGCTAAATGTCATACTGTACAGGCTAGATGTCACACCAGGCAGGCTACATGTCATCATGATTTATGTTAGCTAAATGTCACACGGTACATGCTATATGTCACACCACACAGGCTACATGTCTCACACCTTTCATGTAGGACACATCTCATCATGGTCTATGTGTGCTACATGTCATACCACCATTCATGAAGGCTACTTATTACATCATACAGGCTACATATCATATAATACAGGCTACATATCATATAATACAGGCTACATGTCATATAATACAGGCTTTATGTCACACCATAGTTATGACACAGCAACTCTACTCACATAAAGCTGACATCACTAATACATTTAAAAGTTTTTTTTTTTATCTTAGCAACAACAACAGAAAATGACTTGAATATCCTTTAGTTTATATACACATATGTATTAGGACATTAAGCTTAAAGAACTAAAAGCTGACCAGGAAATACTTTATCATGGGTTCAAAGTTTAAAAAAAAAAAAAAAATAGTAGCTGATGATATTTTATATTGAGAACAAAAGTTAGAAAAGGCTAGGGGTTAAAAAAAATTCATTGTCAATACTATTGTTAACTGAAACTACCCTGACCAATAATAACTTCCTATTGGCTGCAATAGTTCTCAATTGGCTTAAGCATAGACAAAATGGTTCTCAATCGGCTCAGGCAAAGTTGCAATGGTTCTTAGCTGGGTTAGGCATAGCTGCAAAGGCTCTCAACTGGGTTGGGCATGGCTGCAGGGATTCTCAACTGGGTTGGGCATGGCTGCAGGGATTCTCAACTGGGTTGGGCATGGCTGCAGGGATTCTCAACTGGGTTGGGCATGGCTGCAGGGATTCTCAACTGGGTTGGGCATGGCTGCAGGGATTCTCAACTGGGTTGAGCATGGCTGCAGGGATTCTCAACTGGGTTAGACATGGACGCAATGGTTCTCAGAGTCTGAGCATGAGGGGTTGGGGTAATTACAGGTTGCAGTATAAACCAATGTGCAAACTGGTGGAGAATGAGAAAAAAAAATTTGGAATGCCATCAAGTTGTTTATGATCTGTATCTAACAAGCACTGCAGTGTGGCAGAGGAAAATATAGGGAAATATTTATCATGAGCTGCAAGCCAAAAAAAATGTAAAAAAAAATAATATTTTTACCTTAAAAATAGATCTGTACACTAAAGAATTATTTGAAAAGATGATTCAAAGTTAGAATTTAGATACTACAAGAAAGCACCATTTCAGTTTCAGGCCTGAGCATCCATAAAAAAAGTTCCACCTTTTTTGTGACCTTAGAAAATAAATGTTTATTGTGGCCATTACCATCCCCAGCCTGCTTAAGGGTACTAAAAATTTTTTTATTTGTCCTACAAATAGCGTGAATGAAAACAAACTTTAGAAAATCAATCTCGTGTTTTACAATCATTCCAAATGTGTGTGAAATTACAATGATCAAACTCTCTGGGAAATAAAAGACTATTGGATTTAAAAAATAAAATTTGGTATCACTTTCACCGTTAACAAATAGAAAATATGGCACTGAATGGCTAACATAATAATGTACGATGATACACGTTTGCAATGTTTTAATGAATGACATGTATGTTTGAATTTTTATGTAACGCAAATCAACAGCTGCAGCTGAAATTTTAAAGTCACCGAACTTAAAGTGTGTATGCAAGCTGACAAAAATGTAAATGACAGATTTGGAGATACACAGGTCAAGTGGGGGGGGGGGGGGGGTCACGTTTAACTTCATTTATTAACCAGCATGTTAGATGTTTAATGTTGATAATCAAGAGTTGGTGCAGCAGAAGTTGAAACTTTGTTAATTGTTAATTAACCATAGGGCGGACGTGTCACTTTAAACAGTTTTTTTTTTAAAATTTTCCATTTGAAAACTTTGAAACATAATATTTATGGGCATATAGTCAAACAACACTATTGATAGAAATGTTTAGACTGCTGTAACTGCTGTACAATAATTACAATGGTTTGTGAATGGCACAGAGAATGAAAGTGTAGGTTGTCAACATCGAAGCACATCAACCAGGCCGCACTACAACGAACATAACACAGCTTCGTTCAATATTTAGGCTCAGCTAACACAAACAACATGAGCAGAGATAGATACAACCAACGTCTGTCTTGTGAAAGATTAGTCTTCCATTCTATTGTATCAATGACTATTGACAATGCCAATTTTATAAGCGTTTTCAGAAAATATATACAAACACTTTATTCATATATATGAAGTTCAAACAGAAAAATTAAAAACAGTAAGAAATAGATTTAATTTTCTACAAAATATATTTCACTATCTTAATTTGTATGTTTTAAAACTTGCAAATCACAAAACTGATTTGCAATACGATTATACAGAAAAATCAAGCAGGCATACAGGCAATCACAAGTAGTCAATAATTTTGTAAAAATCTGGTGCAAGTGAAACAAAACTGCTCCCAGATTGTTCTAGGTTGTGAATGGAATCATTACAATTGAACTGTACTTTGGTCTCTGTAAACCATCTATCCAAAGCCTGATTTAGCAAAACCAGCTTCCATAAATGATGTCATGTTTTTTTTTTAATTAACTGTAACATGAGGGATTTTAAATGCAAATAGTAGGTTAGCATAATGCCTTACTTTGCATAGGCTTTTTTTAAAATCCTGAAGCCTTAACCTAGATGAAGTGCCAACCTTTACAATAATTATCTAGGCCCTGCAAATTTTAACACTACAGATTAACAGTAGCCTCAACATATGCAGGAAACTTTGCATCCATTTTGTAAGGAAACATCACGCCTCCATTTTGTAAGGAAACATCACTATCTATTTTGACTAGTTGGTTTTCACCATACAATTAGCTTTCACACACCTACCCCCATCATTACAAACAGGCTACTCTAAAGATTTCGTGTTCTATTGGCAAGAAGTAACACAAACATTTAGGGAAACATGTTGGTTAAAAAAAACCCACTATTTTTTGAACCTCAATGATACTTTGCTAGCCAAAATACTGCAAGTGTATAGCTTATTAGTAATAGTTTTCTAAACGACTGTACTCAAAAATTGTTGGTAGTAAATAGCATCTAAACTAATCAAACAAAACAGACATCGCCTACATGATGAGAGTAGGAAAATTTATTATTGCAATTTAAAATAATTACTCCCCTATGCAGTTCTGCACTGAATGACAATTTCTAGCAAGGGGCGGAGTTTGTGTATACAAAAATTTATACAACATAATTTATTTGGTGTATACAAAAAATTATGTAACATGATTTATGGAAGCTGGCTAATAAACGTTCAAGTTGAAACTTGTTTTTACCCATTAAGTGACAATGTGAATGGAATGAGTACAAAACCACTTAAATATGATGAAAATTTGTTCCAGTACCAAAAATATCAATCTATTCTACAACAGCAGAAAGCAACAACACAATCCATTATCATAAATCACATCGGAAAATATTTCAAGCTTTTAAAAAAATCTTCATATTGGATCCAATTTGTTCCAAGCGTTGTACAAAAGTTATACAAAGATTCATTGCAGAAACAGCTTTGTGGTTTATGTCGGTGAATATCTAGTACATGTTGCCCAAGTTGCGAGTAACAAGTTGAATACAAATATACATCAAGTTTATGTAGGTATACGTGGAACTAGTACATCCAGATGCAAGTTCAATAAATAACAACAGATCTGCCATCCACATGGCACATACACGATCAGAACAGGGCAAAGTCCAGGAGCAACAGACTACTTGACGTCGTCGACATCTTGGCTGATGAAGTGGTACATGAACGCAGCTTTCTTGGCCTCCTCCTCTCTCAACTTTGACCTCCGCTCCTTGACGATGGCCTCCCTGGTCGTTGCCGTGGTAAACAGCTGGTTCTGTCGCCTCATCATGACCTCCCCAAACATGGTGGCTGCGGGGTTGAATGAATTAATTTGATTTTAAAATTAGTCGGCATGTTGTTAGCATGGAGTTAAAATCTGTGTGTTACAGATTAGTTTTGTATACTGACACAACCACAAGCAATAGCTGCAGTTAAATTGTGTTTGAGTGAACTGCCTAACAGAATTTTTTAGGGCTATTCTTTTGCTTGGGAATAAATTAAAAGTAGTGACATGCTAATATCACAAACAAAACAATTCCTAAACAAAAATCAAAAGCTTATATATTTATATACACACATATTATACATCCATACATCATAATTACATCCATCATTGATCCATACACACATAAATACACACATGCATTCATACGTTTTACATACATATATAATTATTGATTATTAAAAAAAAAAACTCACATAAAAATTTGATTTCCAGGCCATTTTTATCAGAAAATTTGAGCAGTTCCCTCAAGAAAGCACAAATGTACTGGAAACAGTTTTTATGGCAATCTGGTAGGCTTGAAACAATCTGAGGAGTATAGTCACATCACCAAGTTTTATCTGTTTACTTTGTCATGTAACTGGCACTGTTGTGTCGCTACTGTGAGATGGCATTGTTGTGTCACTGGCTTTGTTGTGTCACTACTGTCAGATGGTTGTGTCACTACTGTGAGACGGTTGTGTCACTACTGTGAGATGGCTTTGTTGTGTCACTACTGTCAGATGGCTTTGTTTTGTCACTACTGTGAGATGGTTTTGTTGTGTCACTACTGTGAGATGGTTATGTTGTGTCACCACTGTCAGATGACTTTGTTGTGTCACCACTGTGAGATGGCTTTGTTGTGTCACTACTGTGAGATGGCTATGTTGTGTCACTACTGTCAGATGGCTTTGTTTTGTCACTACTGCCAGATGGCTTTGTTGTGTCACTACTGTGAGATGGTTTTGTTGTGTCACTACTGTCAGATGGCTTTGTTGTGTCACTACTGTGAGATGGCTTTGTTGTGTCACTACTGTGAGATGGCTTTGTTGTGTCACTACTGTGAGATGACTTTGTTGTGTCACCACTGTGAGATGACTTTGTTGTGTCACCACTGTGAGATGGCTTTGTTGTGTCACTACTGTGAGATGGCTTTGTTGTGTCACTACTGTGAGATGGTTGTGTCACTACTGTGAGATGGCTTTGTTGTGTCACTACTGTGAGATGGCTTTGTTGTGTCACTACTGTGAGATGGCTTTGTTGTGTCACTACTGTGAGATGACTTTGTTGTGTCACCACTGTGAGATGGCTTTGTTGTGTCACTACTGTGAGATGGCTTTGTTGTGTCACTACTGTGAGATGGTTGTGTCACTACTGTGAGATGGCTTTGTTGTGTCACTACTGTGAGATGGCTTTGTTGTGTCACTACTGTGAGATGGCTTTGTTGTGTCACTACTGTCAGATGGCTTTGTTGTGTCACCACTGTGAGATGGCTTTGTTGTGTCACTACTGTGAGATGGCTTTGTTGTGTCACTACTGTGAGATGGCTTTGTTGTGTCACTACTGTGAGATGGTTTTGTTGTGTCACTACTGTGAGATGACTTTGTTGTGTCACTACTGTGAGATGGCTTTGTTGTGTCACTACTGTGAGATGGCTTTGTTGTGTCACCACTGTGAGATGACTTTGTTGTGTCACCACTGTGAGATGACTTTGTTGTGTCACCACTGTGAGATGGCTTTGTTGTGTCACTACTGTGAGATGGCTTTGTTGTGTCACTACTGTGAGATGGCTTTGTTGTGTCACTACTGTGAGATGGCTTTGTTGTGTCACTACTGTGAGATGGTTGTGTCACTACTGTGAGATGGCTTTGTTGTGTCACTACTGTGAGATGGCTTTGTTGTGTCACTACTGTGAGATGGCTTTGTTGTGTCACTACTGTGAGATGACTTTGTTGTGTCACCACTGTGAGATGGCTTTGTTGTGTCACTACTGTGAGATGGCTTTGTTGTGTCACTACTGTGAGATGGTTGTGTCACTACTGTGAGATGGCTTTGTTGTGTCACTACTGTGAGATGGCTTTGTTGTGTCACTACTGTGAGATGGCTTTGTTGTGTCACTACTGTCAGATGGCTTTGTTGTGTCACCACTGTGAGATGGCTTTGTTGTGTCACTACTGTGAGATGGCTTTGTTGTGTCACTACTGTGAGATGGCTTTGTTGTGTCACTACTGTGAGATGACTTTGTTGTGTCACCACTGTGAGATGGCTTTGTTGTGTCACTACTGTGAGATGGCTTTGTTGTGTCACTACTGTGAGATGGTTGTGTCACTACTGTGAGATGGCTTTGTTGTGTCACTACTGTGAGATGGCTTTGTTGTGTCACTACTGTGAGATGACTTTGTTGTGTCACCACTGTGAGATGGCTTTGTTGTGTCACTACTGTGAGATGGCTTTGTTGTGTCACTACTGTCAGATGGCTTTGTTGTGTCACTACTGTGAGATGACTTTGTTGTGTCACCACTGTGAGATGACTTTGTTTTGTCACTACTGTGAGATGGCTTTGTTGTGTCACCACTGTCAGATGGCTATGTTGTGTCACTACTGTGAGATGGTTATGTTGTGTCACTACTGTGAGACGGTTGTGTCACTACTGCCAGATGGCTTTGTTGTGTCACTACTGTGAGATGACTTTGTTGTGTCACCACTGTGAGATGGCTTTGTTTTGTCACTACTGTGAGATGGCTTTGTTGTGTCACTACTGTGAGATGGCTATGTTGTGTCACTACTGTGAGATGACTTTGTTGTGTCACTACTGTGAGATGGCTTTGTTGTGTCACTACTGCCAGATGGCTTTGTTTTGTCACTACTGTGAGATGACTTTGTTGTGTCACCACTGTGAGATGGCTTTGTTTTGTCACTACTGTGAGATGACTTTGTTGTGTCACTACTGTGAGATGGCTTTGTTGTGTCACTACTGTGAGATGACTTTGTTGTGTCACCACTGTGAGACGGTTGTGTCACTACTGCCAGATGGCTTTGTTGTGTCACTACTGTCAGATGGCTTTGTTTTGTCACTACTGTGAGATGGTTTTGTTGTGTCACTACTGCCAGATGGCTTTGTTGTGTCACTACTGTGAGATGACTTTGTTGTGTCACCACTGTGAGATGGCTTTGTTTTGTCACTACTGTGAGACGGTTGTGTCACTACTGCCAGATGGCTTTGTTGTGTCACTACTGTGAGATGACTTTGTTGTGTCACCACTGTGAGATGGCTTTGTTTTGTCACTACTGTGAGATGGCTTTGTTGTGTCACTACTGTGAGATGGCTTTGTTGTGTCACTACTGTGAGATGGCTTTGTTTTGTCACTACTGTGAGATGACTTTGTTGTGTCACTACTGTGAGATGGCTTTGTTGTGTCACTACTGTGAGATGACTTTGTTGTGTCACCACTGTGAGATGGCTTTGTTGTGTCACTACTGCCAGATGGCTTTGTTGTGTCACTACTGTGAGATGACTTTGTTGTGTCACCACTGTGAGATGGCTTTGTTTTGTCACTACTGTGAGATGACTTTGTTGTGTCACTACTGTGAGATGACTTTGTTGTGTCACTACTGTGAGATGACTTTGTTGTGTCACCACTGTGAGATGGCTTTGTTTTGTCACTACTGTGAGATGACTTTGTTTTGTCACTACTGTGAGATGGCTTTGTTGTGTCACTACTGTGAGATGACTTTGTTGTGTCACCACTGTGAGATGGCTTTGTTGTGTCACTACTGTGAGATGACTTTGTTGTGTCACTACTGTGAGATGGCTTTGTTTTGTCACTACTGTGAGATGGCTTTGTTGTGTCACCACTGTCAGATGGCTATGTTGTGTCACTACTGTGAGATGGCTTTGTTTTGTCACTACTGTGAGACGGTTGTGTCACTACTGCCAGATGGCTTTGTTGTGTCACTACTGTCAGATGGCTTTGTTTTGTCACTACTGTGAGATGGCTTTGTTGTGTCACTACTGTGAGATGGTTATGTTGTGTCACTACTGTGAGATGGTTGTGTCACTACTGTGAGATGGTTATGTTGTGTCACTGGCTTTGTTGTGTCACTACTGTGAGATGGTTGTGTCACTACTGTGAGATGGTTATGTTGTGTCACTACTGTGAGATGGTTATGTTGTGTCACTGGCTTTGTTGTGTCACTACTGTGAGATGGTTATGTTGTGTCACTACTGTGAGATGGTTATGTTGTGTCACTGGCTTTGTTGTGTCACTACTGTCAGATGGCTTTGTTTTGTCACTACTGTGAGATGGCTTTGTTTTGTCACTACTGTGAGATGGCTTTGTTGTGTCACTACTGTGAGATGGTTATGTTGTGTCACTACTGTGAGATGGCTTTGTTGTGTCACCACTGTCAAATGGCTTTGTTGTGTCACACTGCTGTGAGATGGCTTTATTGTGTTGCTACTGTGAGACGAGATTCCCACGTACCTGTTTGCTGAGCAACAAGTTGTTGGATGAGGTCAGACACTTGCTGTAGAAGTCGTAAGGGATGACGGGCTGGGCCAGACACTCAAGGAACAAGAGCAAAGATTCGGCCACGGAATGGACATTCAATTGGTCGGCTGGGTGTGGGGTTAAGAACCATCAACATACACACAAATAAACAGCAATGCATTGCTTTTTAAATTTAAATCCTAAATTTAATTCAAATATAAAAAAATGAGAATCAAATAGATAAGAACAAAAGAACCTCAAAATATACGATTTTAAAACAAACAAAAATTGTGTTGTATAATTTAATGTTTGAGAACAGACTTCCAGAGAACAGAACATGAATGATTGTATGTTTACACTAGATTATGGATGACTATGTTTATACTGGAATGTGGATGATTGTATTCACTAGAAAGTGGATATTATGTTAACATGAGAATGTGGATGATTGTATATTTCCACTAGTTATGTGGATGTTATGTTAACATGAGAATGTGGATGATTGTATATTTCCACTAGTTATGTGGATGTTATGTTAACACTATAAAGTTAAGGATACGTAGTAGCTCAGGTTTGCCTGTATCCAGACAGTCCCGGATTTGCTGGATTTCAGAATTCCTTCCTGGCATTTGAAACAGGTCAGCCTAAGAAAGAATATATTTGTTTCGTTATTAAAGTTTTAAATAAACTTTTGTATATTTCATAAGAGCTTCTAATTTTTTAACATGATTTACAACAACAGAGCACTGAGCAATTACACAAATCAATTTACCCAACTGAAATAATGAACACAAAAATGTGGAACACAGACTGTACAATAGTTGTGAATATAGCCCCTAAAATAGTTGTGTAAACACGAGCAGCAGACTGGCACTGACCTGATCTAAACCTTTCTTGCGCAAGAAGTCCACCAGCTTCCAGATCTCCTTGGGTATCATGTACAGCCTCCCACCATCCCGGGCAATGTCCACACGACTTAAACTCCCTGGCTGCTCCTATAATCACGGAGAGAAACAAGACAACATAGTTGTTTGTTAGCCATCTGCTTCTTGTTCTTCATTGTAATGTTGGATAGTATTTCTCTCAACATAACTAATACTTGTCAACTTGTTAAGTGCCATATAAGCAGTTCAATACAATTTCAGTCTGCTTTTCTTTTTGGATTTAGCTCCATAGCCTTTGTTAATTCAAGAACTACAAGGCATCAGTTGTTTGATTTTGGAGTTTTCTCTCCTAGATTGGTTACTGTCTCCAGCTATCGAGCCTCATCTGCAAGGGGGTTTGAACTCGGGACTATCAGGTTAGCAACCATACGCTAACCCGCCCAACTACATGACACCTGGTTAATGGTTAATACATAGCTTTTATACCTATGATTTTGCAGGTGATGCAGAGTTTTTAATTTATAAAATATTAAAAAATATCAAATAAATTGACCAAGTAGACTGGACAATCAATGGTTACATAGATCAACAGATGCCAACTAAAACAATGCAGCCATTAAAACCTGTTTAAACAAGTTACTTTATAGACCTGGCAGTCTATACAACATGTACAGCATAGCTCACATGTTGCTGTGAAGTAGCTATCTGGTCAGTTCTATGCCAAGCTGCCTTTAACAGAAACTTGTGAACTAGACTTAATTTGGTTAAAACTTACTTTATTTATATGTACCAGATTCTACCAAGCAGAAAAAAAAACCATAAGTATATAAAAAAAGCCATCACAAATTAAAATAAAAGCTTACAATCTCTATTAAATCAGCTACTGGCACCTCTCTGATGGGTCCATGCATCTGGACAAGGGCCTCTATGGATGAGCCAAATGTGCTGGTCAAGTAGTTACCACTGACAGTTATCTGCATAGGGGTTAAGGTTTGCCGGCTTGTAATTTATTTATTTCTTTTATTCTCTCTGGTTGGACATTTACAGTGACTTTATTACAATAATGAAACCAGTAACATCTGGGAAACCAATAACCCAATGCTAAATCATGCGCTGAGTCACCAGTGGGTTCTTTTTGTAACAGCTATATTCATCTGTAATTCATTATTTTTTTGGTCAGTTTTTAGTGCGTTGCTCATGTGAAACAATGTGGGATAAAAACCATTTTGTGCTCACTTGAGTTCTAATTGACCAACTAAAACATCTAATTGACCACCTAAAACATCTAACTGACCATCTAAAACATCTAACTGACCATCTAAAACATCTAACTGACCACCTAAAACATCTAACTGACCACCTAAAACATCTAACTGACCATCTAAAACATCTAACTGACCACCTAAAACATCTAACTGACCACTTAAAACATCTAACTGACCACCTAAAACATCTAATTGACCACCTAAAACATCTAACTGACCACCTAAAAAAAGGAAATTTTCTTTACAATATTTCCTTAAACAATTCAAGATTTTTAGGAAGAAATTTGAAGCTTCACAGAAATTTATTGTGCATAAAAACGGAAATTACAGATTTTCTTTATACAACGTTTACAGTGTAAAACCAATGACTACTAGCTTGCAAAAGTAAATTAAATTAATCTAAATAAATCTAAGGATGTCAAAAAAAACCGTTTTAAAGTCCACTGATTTAACTTTTGTTTGAATCCCAAGGCACAACAGTTTTCATGACTTGCCATGTGTAACTGAAAAATTGCCCCAACAAATGATTCAGAATGAAAGGATACAAAAGAGTCTTTGCCTCCGCTCAAGTGCAGCACCAATATGTCCTCCAGCTTCTCTTCTCCTGAGTTCAGCTTGGCTGCGGTCGTCTTGTCCACGTACACTTCTATACTGACCTCGCAACATGCACCTTTGAAACATTTAGATCAGTTAACCGTGTGTGGAATGTAGCATACAGCATGATACAAGAACTCAAGTAGCATATCTGATTCAGTGGGTGTAGTGAACGAGTGAAGGGGGATGAATGGGGGTGAATGTTGTTGTACTTTGTACCCTGTCCCGTTCGACCTTCTTCAGTTCTCGTGCTGTGAGTTGTAATAGTCCGGTTTGTACCAGTTTATGAAAGGGTATATAAGGTGTGTGAAAACGTGTGTGATTGCCTCAGTTTTGTCCAGATCTCCAAGGTTAGTACAGGTTAGGTTTAGAGTAGTTTTTAGCCACTGTATCTTAGTTTACTAGCTTGTGTATTTTGTGTTTAGACTAGACTGTTATGTGTAGATAGTGTATATACTATTAAAATCTTTTAGTTTCACGAGCCTTTGTTTCATTCAGTCTTGTTTTGTAACCTGTTTGTGGTTGTTTGTCTTATGTGTTGCGCTACACATCGGACCACACGAAAGGCGTGTCCGTGTGTTCACAACAGTGGGGATGTCTGCCCACTGTGGCATCTTTTTAAATCAAAGATTTTTTAGCATAAAATTTTGTATGTAAATCTTCTTCTTCTTCTTCGTTCTTAATTTTTAGTGTTCGGGCCTTATCTGCCAGATGGTTTGAACTCGAGACTTTTTCGAATTTAACAACCATGAGTTTTGCCGACTCGACCACGCCAAGTAATATAATTTCTCTACATTTCTATATCACAGTTAAAACAACTATTTGACTTTCATAATAATTTTAAGTGTGATCATGAGATCACCAAGTTTAAATAAAGTCTGATGTTAAAGAGTATGGAAATAATCGTAGCTTTGCTATAAACCTGTTGTGTTTGTCTATTAAGAATAAACGAGCCGACCCGCGGTGTATCATACGCCGCTATTTAGTTGTTGTTTTTCTACTCTTCAGTAATTCATAATTTGTGAATTCGACAGTACCAATGCTGCCACTGAAAATATTTGCTTTAAAACACTACCCCCCCTCCCCCCTTCCCCCCCCCCCCCCCCCCCGTAAAAGCAGACTCCTCTTAGTTACCTCCTCTAAGTTTAAAATCGTTTCAAACTAAATTATCTGCCCCTAATAGCAGTCACCAAACCCGTCTCTATGATTGTAAAATGTAAACAGCGTGAACCACAGCTCACCAGGCCATGTGAGGGGGTGTGGGGGGGGGGGGGGGTGTGGTAGCGACAGAGAGGAAGAGAGGGGATTGCAAGGCGCGTTTGCAGCTTGTTTTCTAACGGCTCCCAGAAGAGAATTATATATATAGATAACCTTATATTAGACATCATTACTATTAATACATTAATTTTGTCAGTAAAGAATAATAAACCTTCCATGAGAATAAAGACAGGACATACCAGCATAGATGAAAGACTTGCTTGGGTTGGCCTTCAGCCAAGGTTTGCAATAAGTTTGATCATCCAACTTGTTGATAAACTCAAACTCTACTGGTATCTGGCAAATAGAAAAATTAGGTTGGTAAAATCTCAGCTTTTGTCTACAAATATAATCTCTATATCAATAAAAACATTTTTATTATGTTGATAGAAAAGTTGGAAAAAGAAAAAAAGGAAACAATTAAAGTTTAATAGTTTTGCTAAGTTTTCTGAATATTTTTTTAAAGCTTGATTTAGCTTTATAGCGCTTCAGTATGATTCCAGGTGAGACAGTGAACTCACCTGGCCTATATTAGCTACTGTCACAACCTGAGACTGGGGTTCAATGAACTTTACATACAGGTGAGACAGTGAACTCACCTGGCCTATATTAGCTACTGTCACAACCTGAGACTGGGGTTCAATGAACTTTACATACAGGTGAGACAGTGAACTCACCTGGCCTATATTAGCTACTGTCACAACCTGAGACTGGGGTTCAATGAACTTTACATACAGGTGAGACAGTGAACTCACCTGGCCTATATTAGCTACTGTCACAACCTGAGACTGGGGTTCAATGAACTTTACATACAGGTGAGACAGTGAACTCACCTGGCCTATATTAGCTACTGTCACAACCTGAGACTGGGGTTCAATGAACTTTACGTCCTTGAATACGCACTGAAAGAAAAATCAAATATAGTTTAATAGGTTATTAGGAAAAAGTTTTTCTAGATACTATTATAATTATATATGGAGCGAATAGAGAACGTACCTCTGTAATAATTATACAAAGACATAAGCGAGTAGAAAATTTAAAACAACTGTTATAATTATTATAACAAAGATATAAGCGATTAAAAATTTAAAAGAACTGTTGTAAATTATATCAGGAGCGAGTAGAGAACGTACCTCTGTAATGTCTAATTTGATCTGGGGCAAGTAGTCATTTTCCAGTCGGTCAAGATGCTTCATGATGTCTTCATAAACTCTCTTATACCGTTTCTGATCTATAACTCTAACCTGACCAACACAATCAAGGAATACATTTTAATGATGTACTACTGGTAACAAATACATTTTAATACTAAACTAATGTGAAAAAAATGGGACAGGGTGGCCTAGCTGTAAAGAGCTAGATTGTTAACCCAAAAGTCTCGAGTTCAAATCAGGGTTCAAGTGAATAGACGTCCTTGAGTCCATCCAACTCTGATGGGTACCTAAGGGAAGGTAAAGGCGGCTGGGTATAGTGCTGACCACACTATCCCTTCATATGCCAAGGTCAAGAAACATATGAACTCTACTTCATCTACACAATGGATCAGTAGATATAAAGAGAATTCTTTACTTTTACTAAAAGTAATATATCTAAATGAGATTGGGTTTCATTTTTTATTGAAAAGGAATTGACACACCATAAAAAAAATGTACAATACAAAATTGACAATAATTGCTTTTATAAAAAAGGAAATAAAATAGCCATGAAACAACTACTCCTAAGGCAACACAACCTAATTGATTTATTACTTTAAACAACAGTTACAAAACAAAAAGTGGTCTTATTTAACATTAAATAAACAATGATTTCACAAAAGGATGATTTGACAAATTCAAATGGTGAGTGAACGCTGATTTCAAAAAAGGATGAACATGATTTTCATAACCTCCAATGTTAAATAAACAACGATTTAAAAAAAAGGAGATTTAAAAAAAAGGATGGAAATGACTTGGACTGACCCCTTTTCTTCTTCTTCTTCGTTCTTAATTATTAGTGTTGAAGGGGATCGAGATTTATCTGCCAGTGGGTTTGAACTCGAGACTTTGTTCGAATTTATCAACCATGAGCTTTTTGCCGACTCGACCACGCCTTCAACACAATTAAGCGTTACGTGTCAACTGGTTATGCGCCATTGAGGCCATTGACTCCGATTTCAGCCTGCTTTTCTTTTTGGATTTGCTTCCATAGCCTTTGTCCAACCAAGAACAAACTACAAGGCAGCAGTTGTTTAATTTTGGAGTTGTCTCTCCTAGAAGAGTGGCTGTCCCCAGCTAACGAGCCTCATCTGCCCGAGGGACTGACCCCAATGTTAAATAATAAATGATTTCACAAAAGGATGAAAACAATTTTTATCACCTCCAATGTTAAAAAAACAATGATTTAAAAAAAAAAGATGAAAATCACTCTGACTCACCCCAATTTCAAAGAGCGAGCTCACTGGCTTATGGTCAGATACCTTCAGCTGTGGGTGGGAGTCGTACCTGATCTGAGTGACCCCTGGCCCTCGCCACAGTATTCTATCACACCATGCAGGCACACGACTTTTTTCACTAGGGAAAAACATTCATAAGAATTCTGAAAATCCCATCATATGTTTGTATGTTACATATAGCAGTTTTAATAAAATCATGTTACACTAAAGCAAAGTACAAATGATCTATCTCTACAGCCCTCCCATTCAAGACAACACTTAATTATTACGTCAGTTGACTTTGCTCAATGCTAGTTATTTTCTTTAATCATTGCTATTTAGAAAATCTAATTAAAGACAAGAGTTGAAATAACTTAAACATAATTGAATTGTGACTCAACAATAACATTAAAGAAAAAAAACAATGAAGAAAAGCTAAGTGGTTGAAACAAGCCTCTTAATTAAAAAAACAAGGGGGATGATTCCTTAACTCTTAAAAAAATTCGTATTGTCTGCAGTAATTAGAAAAAGGGAGAGCAGCCAAAAACAGTTTTAACTAAAATAAAGATGGCTGCCTTGTATTAACTTTTTACATAGACAAGCCAAGTCAGGTGACTTTATTATGTTTCCTTTTTTACATTTTGGTACCCTGGATTTCATTGGGAAAAAAGAAAGGGAATTTAAATTTACTAAATCAGGTCAATTGAAATATATTTTAAACTTATCTAAATACTCAACCTAAAGTTATTTGTGAGTTCTATTCAATTATAATTTATTATGTTTTGTTTACAGTTTTATGAGTAATAAAATAAACATTTGTTAATTTCATTTTAAATCTTGAACAATTAAAATTAGCTTTAATATGGGGATACATACACCTATGGCATATTTAATTTAGTTTTGAAATTGTTTATAATAAAAATGCATTTTTCCTAAGTTTTCTATAAATGATTTTTTAATAGAAAAAAGTAAAGATATATTAAATTAATGAGCTATTTTATAATTTAAAATCTACTTTTCAATAGGTAGGTCATATAATAATATACTTTCTCTATTTTTGTTTTCTTCTGTTTTCTTCATATAGAAAGCTACTATATTATGTAGCAAAATATATAATTAAACTATACAAGCTGTCATAAACAAATATATTGCAGGCAGGGGCGGAACTACAGTGCCGCCAGACCCCGCAATGCGAGGGGGCCCAGACCAATTGGGAGCCCAAAAATCCTGGCTAAATTATTTTAAAAAAATTGAAAAAAAATAAATTAGGTGGAGGTCGAGTTATCTTTCTTCTACAGTTACAAACATACACGATAGTCGGCAAACGTCTTTGAGAAAAATGCACTGACTATAGCTCGAGAGACCGCCAGACATATAGACAACTTCAAAGACGAAGCATCTGAAATTTGACTGTGCCAGTACGCTTTGAAATCGGGCTGGGGAAATGTTGCGGCGAGGCGACTATCCTGGTCTTCTAGACGATCGGAAAAAGTCAGCACTATTGATGTAGATGTTTATCGGCGCTTTCTTGTCCCCTTCCCTTCCCAACTCTCTCCCCCCCCCTCCCCCCCTACCCCTCACTTCTACCCCTCACCACTCACCACACCCTTACTCTTACAATAAGATGTAATGCATAGATTAACGAACCGTCTATGAACTGTAAACTGACCACTTCTGCACATTTTGTTAAAGACACTAGTCAGTAGTTGTTCATTTACCTGATGAACAGGGGCGGAACTACAGTCCCGCCAGAACCCGCAAGGGGTGGGGGGTGGGGGGGGGGGGGGGGGGAGGCCATTTAGGGGCCCACGGCTGACCAAATTTTTTTTTTTTTTTTTTAAATTTTGAATTTAATTTTTGCCTTAATATTTGGTTTGTAAAAGAAAAACACTGTAGCTGCGGTACGATTATCTTTATTTTACAGTCACTATACCACGCTCTTCCGCAAAAGATAAAATCCATTACACAAACTACAGTGTAAAATATAGGCAACTCTTCAAATTTTGAATGACTTCTTTGACTCGTTGCCCCCCCCCCCCCCCCCCCCCCTCCCTTTGATAGCTAAATAGAGGACACGTAACTGTTTGACCGATCCTCCAAAGTATACTGTGGCGGATGGGGCAGGGGATGGGGACCAAAAAGGGGGTTAAAAAATTGTCGACAAATTCTTTACATATTTAAAACAGTTATTTATAGTTGTATTTTTTAACCATCGTCAAGGCCGAGTTCTATTACCCTACAATCAAACACACGCTGTCGCCGGCAAAATTCTTTAAAAAAAAAAAAAAAAACAAAGTCCATAGCACGAAAAGCCGCTACATATGAAGTGGGCTTTCAATACTTTCATGATGCGCGGTTCTTATTTGCGGCATTGGTAGGGGACCTGAAATCCATTGTACATTTTTCAATGTTAATATGTGTTTGTGATAGTGGTTGAATTTGTATCCTGTACTATCTTGTATCGTACAAATAATTTTAAAAAAATAATATAATACTAGAAACTTCAGTTTTATATACGTTTACTTGTTTTTGATTTTACAGGAAATATAGTAAACTTTTAAGGCCTATACTTCAAATTATCTCCCCTGAGTAAGTTTTACAATGGGCGATGCTGACGTACATAGATCAAGGCGTTTTGTTGTCCCTTTCAAGTTTTTTCCCGAGCCGACCCTTATCCCATCCCTCTTTCTCAACCTCACAAGTATCGAGGAGATAAATGTATCGTTTATGAACTACTTCCTAACCGTACGATTCACCACTTCAGCACATTTTGTCAGACACTTGACAGCACTAGATCTAGTCAACACATATTAATTTACTTTCATAGTATTAGGCAAATCTAATTCACAAAACAGGGCAGGTAAGATTATTTTTTATATAATTATTTAGAAATTAATTAGAACGTTTAGAATTAATTGAACATTATTAATAGTCATTGAGGTGGGGGTGTTTGAGGGTCTGGCTTTTTGTTAATCCCCCCTCCCCTAAATCAGAAGGTTATCCAACGCGTGACCTGGCCACATACAGTTGTACATGTGAAAAACATTTTTCTGCCTATTATTCATTACTGCATCATTCACCCAATCGCCATGAAAACTTGGGAAGCTGTTGAGTACGGCCCCGCAAAGGTTTCTGTCATAGGCCTAACATTTGTACATATTTGAGTGGGGACTCCTAACGGAAATATGTGATTTAGCGCCCCGAGATCTTGCATAAGCGGATGAGGTTACTACTTGAATACAACCGGCGGCAGTGTCATCCTGAGCGCATCACATATGAGCAAGTTGGCCCCCACAGACAGTCGTTTAAAAGTTCCCACAACACTAGGAATAAGTCTCGCTACAACACTCGATGACTAAATCTAATTAGGTGTCGCACCAATGTTTCTTCCAGGGTAGACTGTTTTCGGGGGAGGGGAGGGGGGGGGAGCTCTGCCGGAAGAAACAATGTGTCACACCCATCACCCGTGCAGTAATGTAACCGGTAGCTCCAAGAGCCCCGTGACTCCCCTGACACCTTGGCCGTCGCAGAGGGATTTACAGCATGCCTTGGCGTGTCTAGTTGGTAGTGTGGACAAACCCGCGCCCTAAGATCCAAGAAATGAACTGCCGACATTGTTAACATTTAATTCAACTTCTGGAAAACAGGGCACACGGTTAGTAACGTTTTGATGAAAGCCTCAGTTTGGTGTGTTGGACTAGATTTAGAAAGGGGCCAGCTCGTGTGTTGGCAAACCTCTGATTTATTCGTGTACCGGATGGAATTTTTTTTTAATTGAGAGCGAACCTTGTTATATATATATATATATATATATATATATATATATATATATATATATATATATATATATATATATATATATATATATATATATATACATATATGGGGGGCCCAAAAATTTTTTTTGCGGGGTGGCCCATTTTTTCTAGTTCCGCCACTGATTGCTGGTAGTGATAATGCATTCACTTGTGTTGATGTGTATTAAAAAGGGATGGAGACCTAGCACTAGCAGGAGTATTATAATTCATGCATGATATTAAGTAAGCCATAATAAAGATGTACAAATTAATGTAAAATTACAAGTCAATCTCTATAAATCTGTATAAACAACACTGAAAAAGTTATTCAAATTTCTCCCATGTGAATACTATAGCATAGCTATGATGAAAACAACAACTAAGCCAAACAACAAAGTATTATAAGACAAATTTTTTCACCTGGTATCATAATTATCTGTCCCTGGGTCAAACTTATATGTTGGGTCAAAGTTGGGGATGCCTTCCTCAAACCCTTTAAATACTTCAGAGTTGGTGTTCAGTTGCTGACGTAGCTGAAAGTTATTTGATCAAATAAAAATAATTTGTAACAAAAATAAATTTAAGGTAATCTATACAAAAATAAATGTAATAGCAGAGAAAACTAACATTTTAATAAGCTGACATTTAAATGAAACAACTAAAATATCAAGTTAAAGGCTTGGAAATAAAAGTTTGGTTGTTAAAAAATAAAATATAAAGGGACATAATCCAGACAATAAAGTATGAACATGAATTACCTGGTCCTCTGATATCAACCTCTTGTATTCTCTATTTTTGATGTACTTTTTGACCAGATCAATTTGCAGGTTAATGCGGTAGTTGAGGTCACCAATCCAAAAAACAATACTGAGGGAAAAAAGTTTCTAAACAAATAAAGTCACAATACTGAAGCAAAATAATTTGTAAACAAATAAAGTAAAAAATCCTCACAGAATAATTTTTAAACAACTAACATCTAGATCCTATACGCCTCACATAAAATCTACGTTCCTCACAAAAATAATTTAAAAAAAAAAACTCTACAATCCTCATAGAATAATTTTTATAATAGAATAAATTTTAAACAAATAGTCTATGTTCCTCGCTAAATAATTTTTAAACAATCTACGTTCTTCATAAAATGTGAATAGCAAATAGAAATAGACTGGGCATGTACACAGCAAGTAGACTAGTTGTAGAGACTGCATGTGAACAATAAACTCACTCATGCTCAGATATCTCCAATGGTGGGGAAAACTCTTTAAACTTTGTTCTTGTCATAATATCTTTATAATCCTAGAGGAAAACAATTAAGATACAAATTAAATGGAGGAAATGAGTAAGATTCTCTCTCCCCCCCCCCCCTCCCCCAATCGCCTTTATTTATATCCTGGAATGAAAACAAAGCTTCATTTAGCAGCACTTCTCACAGTAATAAAATTAATTATATAAAACCATTAAATAACAATTCACTGACTAATATGTTTATTTACTTTTGTCTATCTTATTAATATAAACACCACTAAATAATTCAACTCCTACTATAGTTTATAAATGATTTCCTATACAGATTCATACTAAAAAAAAAATCATTGATTAACAATTCAATAATTAAATTACTGACCTGGTTTCTTCTCTCGTACTCATCCTGATGTGCTGCCAAGTGTGAGTTGACAAAACAAATGGATGTGCTGTGTAGTGACATCCTGACTGACACGCCCCCTTTATTGCCCTGGTATACAGAGGACAGTTTTTTTTATAATAATTATGTTAATTTTTTTATCATTATGTTTTGATGTTTATAAAGTAAATGTGTTAAGGTAGTGTGCATCACTTAAATTGTGCAGTCAGCCAAGTATTTTACAGCTAACTCTTCTACACTGGGCTTCTATTATCTAATCTTAGCGGATATATTAATTCAAGTGATAAAGGAAAATATTTTTAAAATTGTGGATGTGATGATATGATTTCATAGATGAGAATAAAATTTAGGTGAAGAACAAGTATTTTTGTAAGATTTAGAAGAAAACAAAAAAATATAATACATTTTGACGGCCCACAAACTGCAACTTAAAAACAATTATACAGCATAATGTTGAAGGTTTATTAACATTATTTTTTTTTTACAATATCCAATCCAGGTTTACTTACCATTATTCCCATGATGCCTGTAGCCACTGTGTCTGTGTCAAGGAACTTGACGTATGGAACATGTTTTGTTTGTATGTAAACAATTAGGAGAATTCCGACTAGACGTACAGATTTAACCTGAAATAGACAAAAAAAAATATTTAACTGAAATCAAAATTTCTTTTAAAGGCTTAAACATTTTTTTTTACTACAACACAATTAAAGTAACTGAAAAGTAACAACAACAACAAAAAAAAAACCCACAAAAAAATAAAATAAAACAACTAATTTAGTTATATATAATATTTAGGTAAAATATAACTCTGGCTTGTAACTTAAAAGGGGTTGGCGTGGTCGGGTCAGTAAAACTCATGGCTGTTAAACTGGAAAGTCCCAAGTTCGTACCCCAGGCATACCAATCAGTGTCCCAAAAAGGCTTAAGGAATGATTTAGATTGGCATGAATAGCTCAAAATATGTAGCCACTAGTATCATTACAATGTTCTGCTATTAAGTTTTCAATTTATAGTTGTCAACAATGTACCCTGTTTTACAAAAAACTTACTTTCTTGTATTTGGCTTTAGGGTGAAGATAACTCTTCACAGCATTTTGCCATTCTGCTTCCTTGGGTGATTCACTAAATATAAACGCCTCCTTGCTCAAATCTAGCTCTTGAAATCTAGAGGGTACAAGAAAAATACTAGAGTTGTCACACCCCACACCATAGGATCACAGACACCACACCTCACATACCACACACCCCACACAAGCTACAGACCACACACCCCACACCATAGGATCACAGACACCACACCTCCCATACCACACACCCCACACAAGCTACAGACCACACACCCCACACCATAGGATCACAGACACCACACCTTACATACCACACACCCCACACAAGCTACAGACCACACACCCCACACCATAGGATCACAGACACCACACCTCACATACCACACACCCCACACAAGCTACAGACCACACACCCCACACCATAGGATCACAGACACCACACCTCCCATACCACACACCCCACACAAGCTACAGACCACACACCCCACACCATAGGATCACAGACACCACACCTCACATACCACACACCCCACACAAGCTACAGACCACACACCCCACACCATAGGATCACAGACACCACACCTTACATACCACACACCCCACACAAGCTACAGACCACACACCCCACACCATAGGATCACAGACACCACACCTTACATACCACACACCCCACACCCTCTAGACCACATACCCTATAGCATAGATGTCCGGAGGCTCATCATCAACAACCATCCACTTATGGAGTGACTCAGCAGGGGACTGACCATTAACATTCCAAGTACCACAGAATACCCTGTCAACAAATTAATGGTTCAACATTTTTTTTTTCAATTGTAACTTATATGTTTCATATACAGAACACATCATCATAAGCTGAGGTGTGGGTATGTGCAATGGAAGCATGATAATACACTCTTGTTAATCAAATTGTTAATCAAACTAGCCCTCCCCCACCTTCCCCACAAACTGAAGGACGCTACCGGTAAAGGTTATTATGTGTTAGGTATAGGATTTAGGTTTTCACAGTCAAGCTAAGTCCAAAACTGTGTTACTGTTTGTCTTTTCTGTCTAGTCTGTAACCCCATTGTTGTACGCTGAAAAAAACTTTGGGTCGAAACGTGAATAGTATTTTTAACAGTCTTTAACTTGTGAGTTAACAAACACTATCTGTTTTATTACTAACTGATTAAAGATTAGGAAACTGTCTAATGTGGAGATGGAGACATGAAAAGTTTTCACTGTGTGTATATATGGATTATTTTTTTTTATCAATGGGTATATTTAAAATGGGGGTTTCTTTGATGGGGTTTTTAAAATTTGACATTGTTTATTATCTATCTACAGATACAAAAAAATATAAGATAATTTTTTTTAAAAAGTTTAACTTACTTAAATGATTTTAAATCTGTGAACTCTGTTTCCTTGTCGGCCAACAGCTGCCGCACCACTTTCTCTCTGTTGGACACTGGCTTGGACCCTACAGGAGATTCCAGACCACAGGAGATGGCTAACTGCTGCTGGACAGCGTCCATTGAGTCTGTGCAGTCTTCATTCCTGAGTGGACAACATCAGGCAAAGGATGAAGATGGGTGGATGACATGGGGTGAGAGAGTACAACAGATGAACTATATGAGAATGTATAACACTTGAACTTTAAATTGAAGAAAATATACCACAATTTACTTATTTATTATGGGACGGAGTGGTCTAGCGGTAGAGAGCTGGACTGCTAACCCGTAAGTCTCGAGTTCGAATTCGGGTTCACATCAGTAGACCATCCCTGAGCCCACCCAACTCCGATGGGTACCTAACACACGTAAAGGCGGCTGGGCATAGTGCTGACCACACTATCTCTTTATATGCCGAGGTCACAGAAACAAGTGAACTCTACTTCACTTGCCTTATAGACCGTCAGGTTTGAAAAGGGAACTTTACTTTTTAATTATTTATTGCAAGAAAAGAATAGATATCTAGAACAATTTCCTAAGCATTAAACAATTTTTCTATTTTGTTAAACACTGAAGCAATAAGTCATCTGTCATTAACATAACATTATACCATGTCTTAAGCTTCGTTGTAACAATTCTCTAAAACTCAACCCCACTCCGATGTGTCCTATCCCCCATTCGTTTATCCTAACCCACTCAGGGCAGTGACCTGTCACAATCCTCCCTGGACATTATCATTTGTATTTCCTTATACAAACCTCCCTTGGGGTGGTGGTGAGGGGGTATTGTCAATAGATCTATGTCCAGGAGCCCCCAGTCAGATCAACATAGTCCTTTCTGTTGCTTTTTTTAGCATTGACACAACAAACTCTAAGTAATGTTTCGAACCTAATTTACCATCACAAGTACACTTATCGAACAACTGATTAAAAGACTGACCTAGAAGAAATCTTGTCAACAGAATCTCTGCTAGAGGACCTGAGAACAACTGATTAAAAAACTGACCTAGAAGAAATCTTGTCAAGAGAATCTCTGCTAGAGGACCTGAGAGAATACTGTAAACCATTACTTGGTTGCGGTAATGCAAAGTCATCAAACCATTTGGTTGTTCTGTTGGAATCTTCTGTAGGGAAGGTAGAAAAAGAGGATAAAAATAAATAAACCTCCCAACTGCTTAAAAAATGTATTCTCAAATATTACTGAAAGAAATTTGCTAAAATAAAAATATGAATGTGTATTGCTGAATGGTTGGGGGAGTCTATGTGTGAGGAAAGTGGTAGGGGAGGTGAAGTGGAAGACTTTATGACTACAATCCTGTTAGCTGATTGGTCAAACCATAATCTGACATTACCCTAGATATATTAAGTGGTCGAGCAATCTGTTGAATGTTTCATGTTTTCAAATAAACAAATACTTAATCATGTATTCATGAACCAGAAAAAAACAACCAACTGCCTCTACTTTCACAGTCTCAGGTACCCATGAGAACTTGGTGGACTATAGGGAATCAAATGGACTTGAGATAGGGACCAAGCTTATGTTTTTCGGAATATCAATATGCTGTACAAGTTGGCAAAGAGCCTGACATGGTTGGATGGTAGAGCTTACAACTGCCAACTCAAAAGTCTTGAGTTCGGATCCTGGGTTCAAGTCTCTAGAATGTCCCTGACTTCACCTAGCTCTTTTGGGTACCTGACTAACATTCAGGAAACTACGGCAGCTGGGCATAGTGTTGACCACACTATTCACTAATATGCAAGGGTAAGTAAAACAAATGGACACTAATTCATCAGCCCCATGAGTCTTGGGCATGAAGGGGAAGAGATGATGATGAAGATGATACTAGCAGATTCCTTCACTAATATATTCATGGATAGTAACATATGTTTAGTGTAAAACATTGAGTTGTAAACTTGGCATCGTTATGAATATATCTATTACAATTAAAATCTTTGACAACCTACAACATAAAATGTGTATCAACACTAAATGTTTACCAGCACATTAATTAAAGCATGTTGACCTACCTGTGGCCAGCACAGTTGTGTTTGGTTCCTGAATGTTCATGTGTTTCAATGGATCAAACAAATCCTCTATCAGGGGTTGGTCTGTTGAGGACTGGTTGTAGTCTGAGCTTAGTTTCCTGTACTTATGGAGCCATTCGTAGAACACAGGTTGGGAGAAGGGGGCTAACTGCATATGTACTGAATAGAAAAGTAAAAATTGTACGTCTAGAGCCATTCATACAACACAGGTAAAAAGAAGGGAGCTAACTGTATTTGTTCTGAATAAAAAAATTTTCCTAAATCAATACTTATCCTCCCTAGCTCTCCAAACATTCTCTTTTTAATTTCTCGTATACAGAGTATACAGAAAGTATTGTAATCGTGCAAAAAAAAATAATCTAAGTCGGAAAAACATAATTTTGCAATCTTGTCCGTATGTCTGTGTGTGTGTAAGTGTGTGGGTGTGTGTCTGTAAACACGATAACTTGAGTACCGTTACAGCTAGGTTGATGAAATTTCATATATAAGTATTATATCAAATTTGTAGATCCGTATCACTGGAAGTGGAACTTTTTCTACTTTCAATTTTTCAAAAGCCTATAACTTGAGTACTATTTCATATAGATAAATGAAATTTCACACGTAAGTAAAAGATCTAATCCTCTACCCTCTTTCAAATTTTGAGTAATTTCTGTTGAACGGAAGTAGTAATTTACGCTATTTCCGATTTCTCAAAAAACATGTGAATTTATAAAGTACTAATAATATCCCGCACTATTATGCACATTTTGTTTGGCGTTCACTTGGTGTGCAATTCTTTTTTCTAAGAGATTCTATTCTATTTTTAAAAATTTAAGTAATTAAAAATGGATTAAAAATATTCTCTATATCCCGAGTTGCCATCCCCCGTAGTGTTATACAAGAATATTCGAGAAAGCTTAGGGGAGATCGCTCCTGGTTTATCTTATAGAAAGTGACGTAGTGGTCAATTATTTTCACAATACATTTACTGTCTCCTACAGATCATTCTGCTTGGAGTGATTTAACTTAAAGACAAATGAATGAGGCTAATCAAACATGACCTTCCATAAATGGAACACAAGAAATATTTACCATCTTTAACGAAGGCTAAGAAACTTGTGGCTGAACCTTGCCGCGGCATCTCCAGCACAATGTTAATGTCAGATGAGGTCAGCGACAAATGGAAATCTGAAACAGTCTCAACATGTTGTAAACCAAAACTTGCTGACATTAAAAACATAGCGAAAGTATTTTGTTTGGATTATGAGTAAAAAAAAAAATAAAATACTATATTGTGCATAACATAAAAAAAAATTAAATAAAGGAAAATCAAATAAAAATTTGGGATAAAAAAAACAATAATTGGGGAAAAAAACCAAATACCATACGAGGATATATGTGGGATTAAACGTACCAGTTTGTTTAGATGGAGCCTCTATGGAAAAGAAAACAAATACATAATTTGTTTTATAATGAAAAAAATTAGATTTTTTAACTAATATATAAGCTGTTGTGTAAGGTACAAATACTTCAAAATCCAAACAAAAAATGAAACAAGTTTGAAAACTCTGAAACAATACATTTTTTAAACAAAAAATAATACAAAAATAAAATTTTAAACTGCAGGATTGAATTTAGAAAAGTACATAAGTTAAGACTACAGATATGAAGCAAAAAGTTTAAATTTTTACAATTGTTTGAAGTAACTTATGAAATTCCACCCATATACTACAAGATATTGACACAGAAAGATGTACGTGGAAAATTGACACAATGATGTAAAGACAAACAATATCAGCATGAGAGAGCTGATAAAATGGCCATTACGGTCTCTTGAAAGAGGTTAACTCTTATTCATTTGCTCTATGGACAATAGGTCCAAACTAGAAAAAATGTATTACAAAAACAAATACCATTGTAACACTGTATGCACCAATACCAGCATGAATGCAAAGAGCTGAGTAAATGGACATTATGATCCAGGTTAACTCTACTTCACCTGCTCCACTGACCATAAGGTTCCAGACATAGAAAAATGTACAGCCGTAACAAATGCCACTGTATGTACCAATACCAGCATGGACGTGGAGAGCTGAGTAAATGGCCATTACGGCCCAGGTTAACTCTACTTCACCTGCTCTATGGACCATAAGGTCCTGACCTGGAAAAAATGTAGAACAAAAACAATCTGTGACACTGTATGGACCAGTACCTGCATGAATGCGGAGACCTGAGTTGACAGCTATGACAGTCTCTAGGTTCAGGTCACTGGACTGTAGGCAGGGGACACGATTTGATGAGAAGATGAAAACACTAGAGACAAAAAAAATTTGTTTTCTTTATTGATACAAACAAATAATTGAAAGTGTTGCTTGGAATGACAAATAAAGTAAATGTAAAAATAGCCTGGTTTAAAATGTTTAGCCAGAAAATGGTAGTTTTGTTGTTTTATGTAAAATAATTTTTTTCTTCCTCTATGTTCTTAATAAGACTATAATATCATCTTAGACAAACTGCATGATATGAGTAGGGTGTTTTAGGGCTAGATGCTAGACCTCATTAAATGTTAAGTGTTTACTGAAAACTATTTTTTTGCTAGAAGCTTAGGGTGTTGTCTGAGTGCACTCAGCTGTAATGAGTACCAAACATTAATTTGGTAAAACAACTAAATATTTCATTGAGAAAATTACCAGTCTTAATCCTTTTGGCTCTATTAGAGGAGGCAAAAATAAAAAACAGGATGGGATTTGCAAAAAAAATTTATTTAAAAATTTGACTGATTGAAAACTCATGAAATAAACTCGCAAAATAAACAAGTGATATGAAAAATGTTTTATACTTTAACATGGTTTGTAATTGACAACCACTGAAAGTCTTAATGTTTACTTTTATTTTATGTTGTAAAACAGTGGACAGAGGTTTAAAATATAACATAATTTCTAAAAAATGTGGTGCACACAGAAACAAAACAACCATAAAATGGTAAAGGGATTCAGTTATGGTACCACAAGAGTTAATGCCAAGACAGCAGACAAAAACTCTTCACCATATTCTTCATGAAGAGGGTCCAGAGTCGTGATGATGTGTGACAAGGGGAAAGGAGGATTAGAAAGTATGACGACACACTTTTACAATTTAAACAGTAATTTCAGAAACTGAATTTTAGCCATTATTTTGTGTTTTCACAGGACTTTTTTGTGAATTGTATTAAAAATTGATAAGGATACTCAAAGTTGACAGAGCTCACCAAATATTTTAAAAAGAAACCACTGTTTTAAAAATTAATAAATTACAATTTTGATGGTGATGGTAGGGTGGGATGTCATTTTAGGGCGGATGGGTGTATAGTGTCTGACTTTTTGTAAGGATGTGTGACAATAGGGGGGGGGAGGTAAAAATTGCTTTACATATTGGACATTATTGATGGATGACCACTTAACTCTAATAAAAATATAATTCACTTTTTTAAACCAACCTGTGTTGAACTAGGCTTAGTGCTAATAATCACCCGAGTAAAACTTACCCATGCTCACTGTTCCTGCCAACAAGGGCGGCGTACCTCAGTAACCGTTTCCCATTCACCACTTTCACACACTCAATGGCCTGAAGGTAAACGAAGTCATTGATCATCATTTTAACTAATTACACATCTAATTATTATCTCTACCCTGGGTGAAATTTTTAACTTTAACCAGAGCGACGAAAATAATGACGTCATTACCAGTTTACAAACTTCATCTTGTGCCAATTTTTTCTGCACAATTTTAGTGACATCCATAACTGCTTCTTTAGCCAAGGGTACATAGAACATAGCGCTGACCACAGTTTGAGTAACTCACTGCCCACACTAGTATGTTTTACCACTATCTCTGCATGTCTGAAACACAAAAAAGAAAACTATAAAAAAATGAAAGGAAAACCATAAATAATTTTATATAAATAAATAAAAAAAATATAAATACATATATATACATATATATACACATATACACATGTGTGTATATATAAATACACATATATATATATTTATACACATGTGTATATATAAATATACATATATATATTTACACACGTGTATATATATATATATATATATATATATATATATATATATATATATTTACACACATGTGTATAGCAATCACAGCGGTCAAAATTATTTCTTAATTAAACTTTTACCAAGTATAATTTTATTATATGCTCAGAATTTTTTTTCCAGCAAAATCATAAACATTGTTGATGTAAAATCAATTTAAATATTAATCAACACACTTTTTTTAACTAGGAAAAATCATGAACAAATAAGAGATGCAGATGGTGAGAAGTTCAATAGAACTGGTGTTGTATGGTCAAACATTCCAACTACACAACTATGATGCCCCAGTGTGTTGACAACAGTGATGGTTGAAAGAGACAAACTTTAAAAAAAAAAAGCCAGTGAAGATCAGATGGTAATTACCCCATACTGGCATATGTTAAAACAGAATTTATTCAAATAGACTTGCAACATCTGGTGGCTACACACCTCAATCAAACCACACATCCCATTCTGGTTGAACATTGACATTTTTCCTGAGTTACCTGAATTGAACCACCCTTCACAGTCTATTCAAACATTGACATTTTCCCTGAGTTACCTCAATTGAACCACCCTTCACAGTCTATTCAAACATTGACATTTTTCCTGAGTTACCTCAATCAAACCACCCATCCCATTCTAGTCAAACATTGGCATTTTTCCTGATAGTTACCTCAATCAAACCACCCATCACATTCTTGTTAAATGTTGACATTTTTCCTGATAGTTGCCTCAATCAAACCACACATCACATTCTTGTTAAATGTTGACATTTTTCCTGATAGTTACCTTAATCAAACCACACATCACATTCTGGTCAAACATTGACATTTTTCCTGATAGTTACCTCAATCAAACCACACATCACATTCTTGTAAAACATTGGTATTTTTCCTGATAGTTACCCTACATCAAACCTCCCATCACATTCTAAAAGCAATGGCATTTTTTGGGGTAGCTATATCAATCAAACCACTCAACACAAACTAGTAATCTAAATCTTCCATTTTTTTTCCTGCTTTCATCCATGGTTAAGTAAAGGCATTTTTTTTCAAGCAGGGACATTTTATCAATTATTTCTATTGTGAAAACAATACTAATAACACAATTATTACAAGTACATTTTCTCTACTCTTTTCTTGTTCCTCATTCTAGATTGTAATGTTGGACGAGGTTTTTTCCAACTAAATTGTGCATGTGAATATGGCATACTGAAGACATAGAAGATGTGTTGGCTCCTTAGATATTCATGTTCCAACATAAACTTTACTGGTTTTGATAGTTATTATAAAGGAAGGAGGAGTGTTATACTTAAAGTTTATTTTCATGGACGCATTAATTTATTGGTCTCTGAAACAAATCATCTGCCCCTTTGTGTCTTGGGCAAGATGATTGATTTATGAATGTATTGGAGGCAAGCATACTATGACCAGAGAATCAAATTAATTCTTTGTATTAAACTTCCTCTAATTTTTTAACATCTTTAGCTTTATCTCCGAAGCTGAATATTAACTTATTAACAAAATGATAATGATCCGCTACACAAGCACAGACTTTTTATTCCCTCCCTTACTTGTATGCCTCCTAGGAAGCAACCTTTTTTTAAATATTTGTTCCGTTTTTTTTTATTAAAGTTCTCTGTTTAATTATTTGTTCAAGACAGTTTCCTTATAGAAATACCACCAGTCAGGTTTTAATGCCCTTTTTTTTTGTAGCCCACAAAGAAACTCTGAAATTTTTTTGAAAGTAAATTTTAAAGTCACTAATGACAACTGATAGCTGACTTGTCAGGTATAGTCAAACATTATTTTGTTTGCATACGTTCCTTTTAAAGCATTTTATTTCTTGTATTTGCATAAGTTCCTTTCAAATTATTTTGTTTCTTGTAGTTGCATTTCAGCCCTTTCAACCTACTAGAACACATGTGTTATGTAAGCTGGTCTATACCCTAGTCAACATTATACAGAACAGCAGGCTACATTTACATCTATAATCACATCCTTCTCAGACATCTATTCTCTCTCTATATGGCAAGGGTCAGAGTTCAACTAAGACTGTAGATGCTGTACGTGATCAGCACAGTGTAGATATGGGGGAAAGTGGCAGTAGCAGTGGTGTTTTACAAGGTGGGGGTGTGGACTCAATTTGGTTAGGGGGGTGGGGTGGAAGACACACTGACAAACATGAGTTAGATGCATACATTTCTTTAATTATCCTTGATCAAAGTTTTTGATCAGCTTCTCTCATTACCATGCAAGTGAGCACTGGACAGTATGGATATTGCTTTTTTGTGTGTGTAGGACATATATTTTTTTTCTCTCCACTGCTGATAAATATAATGCCATGCCCTTCTATCACACTCTGTATTCACTGGCAGCAATCATGTAGATTTGTTTCTTATTGTGGCAGTTGAGTAAACCCTAACTAGGCCTATTACATGTTTTACCATATATTGTCATCAATACACAGACACTATGCCAGTAATGGTTTGGGTTAGGTCTAACTAGACTATGACATGTGTTACCATAATGTCATCAATACACAGACACTATGTAAGAGAGGGTTTGGTGTGGAGAGTTGTGTACAACTGATAGCTTTTACTTCAAACTGGAGACTTATTACCTTTTTTTTTATATATTACAGGTCAACATGCTGAATTTTAAAAAAATCATCTTGTAAGAAATTACGACCAAAAACTGGACTATAAATGTAAGGTCTTAAGTATGACGAGTTAGTAAACAATTACCTGGAAGTTTAATTTATTCATACATTTAAAACACCAATACCTCAAAACTACACATATACATCAACAGATTTCGGTGTCATCCCCTAAATGGTGTCACCCTGTGCAGACCACAACCCCCCACCCCCACCCCACCCCCTTCAACCCGTCCACGCTTTGTGGCGCTACTGCCGTTATCACCCAACACCAGAGTTTATATTATATATCTAGGAACTGCCCCCCCCCCCCCACCAGGACACTATTTGGTAGCACACAACTTGTAACTTTCAAAAATAAAATAACTTATGGAAATCCACAAGGCTGTTACTTCAGATGAAGCATATTTAGACTTAATTACTACACACCCTCCAGTCAATTACGGGAGGAATCAATACATTGCCAAACCCCCCCCCCCCCCCAACATAAAGAGATCACTGTGTAACAAAACCCAAGGCACGCAACCCACCCATACACAGCTGTTCCGTTCACAAAAACTAGAGCTAGAGCCGTCTAAGCTAGATATACGACGAATACCAATATAACAATAGATCTGGTGATACCAGAATGACGAGGTGTATGTAAGTAGCCCTGACGATAGACATAGACGTCTAGATCTGGTGATCCCGGTATAATGAACTATACACCAGTAGCGAGAACAATAGTTGGACGCCAAGTACCAATATAACAATAGACCCGGTGATACCAGCGTAATGCACGGGGTGTACCAGTAGCACTAGCGATGGTGAAACATAAAATATACCACAATAGATCTGGTAATACCAGCGTAATGTACGGGGTGTACCAGCAGCACTAGCGATGGTGAAACATAAAATATACTACAATAGATCTGGTAATACCAGCGTAATGTACTGGTAGCACCAGCGATGGTAAGACGTAAAATATCAATATAACAATAGATCCGGTGATACAAGTGTAATAAGTTGTATGTAAATAACACGGACGACAGAAAGACGTTAAATACCAATATAACAATAGGTCGGGTGATACCAGAGTAATAAGTTGTATGTAAATAACACGGGCGACAGAAAGACGTAAAATACCAATACTACAATAGATCTGGTCACACCAGCGTAATAAGTTGTATGTAAATAACATGGACGACAGAAAGACGTAAAATATCAATATAACAATAGACCCGGTGATACCAGCGTAATAAGTTGTATGTAAATAACACGGGCGACAGAAAGACGTAAAATACCAATACTACAATAGGTCTGGTGATACAAGCGTAATAAGTTGTATGTAAATAACACGGGCGACAGAAAGACGTACAATACCAATACTACAATAGGTCTGGTGATACAAGCGTAATAAGTTGTATGTAAATAACACGGGCGACAGAAAGACGTACAATACCAATACTACAATAGGTCTGGTGATACAAGCGTAATAAGTTGTATGTAAATAACACGGACGACAGAAAGACGTACAATACCAATACTACAATAGGTCTGGTGATACAAGCGTAATAAGTTGTATGTAAATAACACGGACGACAGAAAGACGTACAATACCAATACTACAATAGGTCTGGTGATACAAGCGTAATAAGTTGTATGTAAATAACACGGGCGACAGAAAGACGTAAAATACCAATACTACAATAGGTCTGGTGATACAAGCGTAATAAGTTGTATGTAAATAACACGGGCGACAGAAAGACGTAAAATACCAATACTACAATAGGTCTGGTGATACAAGCGTAATAAGTTGTATGTAAATAACACGGGCGACAGAAAGACGTAAAATACCAATACTACAATAGGTCTGGTGATACAAGCGTAATAAGTTGTATGTAAATAACACGGGCGACAGAAAGACGTAAAATACCAATACTACAATAGGTCTGGTGATACAAGCGTAATAAGTTGTATGTAAATAACACGGGCGACAGAAAGACGTAAAATACCAATACTACAATAGGTCGGTTGATCCCGGGATTATTACGTGTGTACCTGTACCGTGGTTTAAGGAAGTGACACCGTATTCTAAGTTCTAAACGGGGAAAATGAAATGGTACAAATGTCATTTTATTTATTAAGTTCAGTCAAGTGTCAAAATACTTCCCTGTATTATAGGTTTTTTTTTATTCATGCTATATGAACTTATGAATGTCGTGTGTGTTAACACGAGTGAGGAGGGGGGGGGGGGGGAATAGAGGGAGAGAGAGAGACAGAGAAAGAAAGAATACGAAAGGAGAACAATGTATTTACTTATTTAACTATCAACAACGCGTTAGTATAATTTTTTAAAAATGTTTGGCTATGTAAAAATAAAAATAAAAAAAAAGAAAACGCGTCACATTGATGGAGGGGCAGACCGTTGCTGGCGCAAACAAATGACACAAGTTTGATGACACTGAAACAAATGACACAAGTTTGATGACACATAGAGCTGGACAAGCTCATAGTGACAGGGGAAACAGTGTGTGATATGTCTGTTCTGTGGAGAGGTCCGGTTTCTTAACACAGTCTCTCTGTGTGTATGTATGTGTGTGTATGTGTGAGTGTGTGTGTATGTGTGAGTATGTGTGTATGTATGTGTGTGTGTATATATGTGTGAATGTGTATGTATGTGTGTGTATGTGTGTACATGTGTGAATGTGTATGTGTGTTTGTGAGTGAGGGGTTAAGCAAATGATTAATGGGTGGGGAGTGGGGAACCAACGTATTGAGCAAACATACAATATCCGGTGCCTCTCAATAGGCCAGACAGCTGATACACGTATACCAGGATTATGGGCGTGTCGACCTTCTTAGGTGGCTTGCCCGAGAGTGGGGCAAAGGGGGGGGGGGGTGGAAGAAGGACTCACGCTTACATCGTGCTCCCCTCCCCACCCACATAAACACCAGAACTCACACACTCCTCCACCCTACAACCCTCACCAGACACCCCCCCCCACCAAATCAGCATCACTCATAATCCCCCCACCCCACCCCCACACACACATATATACAATATACGCACTAGCATGAACCTCACTACCACTAATCCTATATAAACATACACCACTGGAGTACTGAGACAGGTTTAGTTTGGGCGAACAACCAGGAACTACAATCTCTGTGTACTAAATGACGACAAACATTCGCCAAAGTTAAGAGAGTCATCTCGGTGGACTGGTATAAAACTATACTGTTAGCATATGAACCTCGGATACAGTTGTAGAAATATACCTCAAGAATTACTTTGATATGAGTAACCTTTAAGAGTAAAAGTATACTTTGGAGCTCGCTTAACCGACGACAGATGATACCCACGACAGTAAATCAATGATGCAAAAGCTTGATTTACTTCATCTATTCAAAGTGAAAAATCACAGGATGAATTCTATAACCACATCGTCTATCCTACAACACACAGTTAGACCCCACGAAATAAAGTTTATAAAGATGGTGGTATTTGTTTTATTTCGATAAACACATTTTTTTAGAAATCGATATAAATGTACTCAATGCAATCAATTTTTTAAAAGAAAAAGTTAAAAAAAAAACGAGTACAAAAAATGAAACTGTCATTGATACGTCCTGAGGTTAGGAGAAACCGACAGTGCCTTGAATGAATACCAGGTAACACTGAAGTGTTAAGCGACAAAAATTAAAGAACAGAAGCTAGGTCGCCAAAAGACCGTTCACATAGCGTTCACAGTGGCTGGTATTAGCTTAGCACACGAACAAGGAAACAAGAGAAATACATTGTGAAATAAGTGCTAGGTGGAAATTCCGAAAAAAAAAATAAACAACAACAACACAAAACGCGAAAAAACAATCAACAAACAGGTGGATAGACATAAAGATACAAAAATAAAGGTGAGTACCAGGAAGGACAAGAAAGAAGTAGACCTAGCTTTGGGAAGTCGCTCAATACCAAGTTATACTGATGATCCGGTGTTCCTTACACAAAAGCTATCCGCGAAAACAAATGCCATGGTGGTGATACGCCTAATTTTAATTTTGTATTTTGCTGCACACAGTAACGATTGTAACTTTTTCCTGCATTGGAGTGTATTTATTTTAGTACAACGAACAAAGGGAAATGCCACCAGTTACCACACCATCTGACACCAGTTGATACATTAGGTACTTTAGAAACGATGAATCACCGTTCACCTTTTTGTTGTAGGCCATCACTCGTCATTCAGTGAATGAGAGAAGGTGAGACAGGAGTGAATGAGCAAGGCGAGTGTGTGTAGGGGCAAGTATGTGTGTGTGTAGGGGCGAGTATGTGTGTGTATGTGTAGGGGCGAGTATGTGTGTGAATGGGTAGGGGAGAGTATGTGTGTGTGTGTGTGCATGCATGTGTAGAGGCGAGTATGTGTGTGTATGTGTAGGGATGGGTATGTGCGTGTGTGTATGTGAGAGCGAGACAGATAGTGAGAAAGAAAAAACCAAACATAATACATATGTCACCAATATTCTATTCAGTTGAGTCAGCCACTAGCCCTGTATTCTACATCTACCTCCCCTTATCCCCCCCCCCCCTCCCTCACACACAATGTGATGTGTTCACAGATAAAGTTTCACTGGGGCGGTGTACAACAGATGTTAACGTTATTGATATTCATACGCCCCCCCCCCCCAACCTATACGTGAACACACCAATGTTTTACAACAAATTTGTAGCTATCTTGATACTACTCACAGTGTCAACACCACACAAGAACGTCATAGGTTCGGCTAAGGCAGAAAGGGGATGGGACATTTTCCCCCTCATCCAATAGGGCAGGGGTCGGCAACCTGCGGCTCGCGAGCCGCATGCGGCTCTTTTGATATCAAGATGCGGCTCTCCAGCTCCTTGCACAAATACTAATAATCTTAATCAAAAAATAAAATATTTGAAATAAAAAAAATTTAGTGGCTCTTTAAAACCACGGAAATGTTGAAAATTGTAACTTTTGGCTCTTCCGCTTCAAAAGGTTGCCGACCCCTGCAATAGGGCTCTATTAACCCCTACAAAAAAAAAACATCAAGTAGCACAGCTGACGATTGCTGTTCAATGTTCGCTTTATTTTTAGCCTGCTGTATACCCATGGCTTGACCACACAAATGGACCAATAAACATCACATAGGTGTTGTTTATTTGAGCTGAGGATATTCATCTTTAATCAATGCCCTCCTGATTATTTTTTTTAATGATCGCGTTTTGTTATAAATTTAGATCAAATCGTATTAAAAAGAACTCTACTTCTTTACAATCGCAATAAATACGAGTTTAAACATGGGGTGATATAGAGCATGCGTCATTCATATTTTCGCACAATAAAAACGTTGACAACAATATTACCAAATCTCAAGTAATATGAAACTATTAATAATATTAAATTATATTAAATTTTCAGATATTTTTGTTACAATTAAAATGTTTAAAAAATTCAGCCCTTGCTGATGACTTTATGCTAAGGCGAACTCCGCATGAAAAGATCATCTAGTTTTGCCAGGTGATTGACGAAGCAACTATATTTAGCAGAGCTGGCTTCTCATCGATTAGCCGTACCTCGCCAGGTCTAAACTCGTATGACGGGAGACATGGGCCGATATCAACAAACAGGGTTAGGTTGGGGGGGGGGGGGGGAGGTATTGGGAGAGGTCGTCTATAAATGACGTCTCGCACCTGGGAGGGAGGGAACATTCTGACGTGTGACATTGGGGAAAGGGGGGGGGGGAGAATACTGACATTTGAAAAGTGATATAGTGCACATTTTGTACTCCATATCTTTAAAAATATGTTTCAAAAGAATTTAAATTTAATTACTCAATTAAAATCGGTTAAAAAAAAACTGTCTCAAAAGTTGTATCGTAAGCAGCATAGTTTATTTAAAAAAAAAAACTTGAAGAGACATTTTTTAGTATTATTATCGATAAACCGATCGTTAAACTGTGATCTAATCAAAGTAAAGCTTTATCCATTGGGTCATACAGCGGAAGGAAGATTACGATTTGATTATAAAATGTGCTATTGTGACACTGAAGGGAAGGTAAACAAAACTCATTTGACCCGTTCATAATGGGAACATCTGCAGAGTAATATGAGGGCAGTGGCGGCAGAAGGTGGAGGGGGGGGGGGGGGGAAAGAGGGATAGCGGACGGATCGCACTTGGGAGTGACACAAAACCGAACGAAAAATAGTAAAAGTTTAACGAAAAAGTCTGGTTTTCCCCGTAAATTACTAATGAAAATTTATAAATTAATAGGCAAAGGGTAACACCAAATTGCCTATAGTTAGATTACATCGTTGGTGGACGGGGTACACTCTGGGTAACAGCATCAGATGACACCCGAGCTGGTGAGGCCACTGTACGAAGGCAAATGTCCCTTCTGTTAAGTTTCTTCCCGGCTTGGTTAGACAGCTCCACCATACGGAATTTACACATTAATAAAAAAAAAAGTGTGAGAGAAGCAGATTTTAGATAGTACTATGTCTATGGGTGGGATGGATGGGGGTCGGATGTACACAGTTACAGGTGGGAGATGGACAGAGAACGAAATGGAATTTATTTAGAAAATATATACCTTTAACAGTGTCCGTATCCCCGGAAATTTGAGTGCCTCCCCCCCCCCGATAAAAAAGTCTGGAAGAAACACTGGAGATGGACGAGCTTTGTGGGTGACGATCTTGGGAGGGGTTAAAATAGCGCGCAGTCCCTTTGGGGACAGCTACTGATGAGTAGTCGGGATAAGATTTGAAACAGGGCTAAATTGTAACTTTTCATAACTTTAGAGATGAGGGGCTCGGTAAACTCAACATACAGACAATAAGAAGGGTCTAAGTTCGTTTCTAATTGAACACTAAAATAAGTTGCCAAACATTTTTATAGCTAAACGCACGCAAACCGTACCAACAATCTAGCCTGTATGCTTGCGAACTTTTTTATTCCCACCACGATTTTCTTTTAAATACCAATTATATTTTGAAAAACACAACCCTACAAATCAAATATTTTTGGTTTTCATGCCAAACACCCTCCCCCAATCAAAAAGTAACAAACGCCTATGACCGGTGCGTTCACAAATCGAATACAAGTATCGTTTGCGAACAAACTGACGGCGGCGATGGACGCCTATCAGGATGATACTTCACAAGATTTTATAAAGGTGTAGTCCTATGCATATAAAGCTAACGCAAGAATACTCAAACTGTGTGTCTGCATTTTAGCAACATTTGAAGTTCCTTATATTAGAATGTACAGTAGTTGAAATCGATTTTCTAGGGAATATTTTTTCTCTTTACCCGAAAAAAAAATTTCCAATAAACGAATGATACACAAACTATTGATCACAATATATAGCTCCAATGATGTGGAAACCACGATCGTAGAGGCGAAAACAGCAAGAGACTAAGAGGTTTTTTTAAAAATAAATGCTCAAGCACACGTGCTGGGGATTAGCGAAACAAAAATATGAGAGCTATAAATAAAATAATCAGAGGACAATAAACAAAGCAGGCCACGTAGCACGGAGACTGGGCTCTTTTTCTATGCGTGTAGGGGAAACAACTCCAGTCAAGGGAAACAACTCATGTGAAGGAAGCAATTCAGGTGAAGGGGAAGTAACGCATGGTTTTAAATCATGAACCTGAAAATACTGGAATGGGAAGGGTCGGATGTATCTCTCAAGTTTCAGTAGGGGTCGGATGTATCTGTCAAGCAGGGAGGCTTGTACCAAACAGGCAAATCAATAACTAATGTAATCAATAATAATAAGTCATAAATAATAAGGTTAATTTTTAAAAGTTCAGCATTTGAACTGTGCTTGAAAAACTAAACTCATGTGATTGGCATTAACATTATCCTGCAGTGACGCCATTACTTCTTTACAACAATAGAGTATTAAAAAAATCTCAAATTAAAAACATTTTTGTCATGTAGATTGGAATTTTAGACATCTTTAAATTTCACATATATTAAAGACTGTTGTACTTTTTAATTCATGTAAACAAGCCAAAAATGGATATCTCTCACCCCTCCCCACAACCACTTAAACAAAAAAAACGTACATTAATGTATTGGGAAGGGGCATGTTTTTCACACGGAGTTACAAGAAGAGTTACAAATGCTGCAATGCTGCAACTGAGAATATTTTACTTTAAAACACTATTAGTAGCTTGTGAAGGACGATTTTCCTTACTACCCTCACTTTCCAACTCTTTCCCCCTCCCCACCTGCGGTGAAAGCAGTCTTCCGTGATGACAGTTTACAGATGACAATGAAAAGATCAAGCAGAACTTGTTATTACCTCCCCTTAGTTTTAAATCATTTAAAAACTATATTTTCTGCCCCTAATAGCCATCACTAATTCGACTCCGCTCTACGATTGTAAACAGCTCACCAGACGGGTGGGGGTGGTAGCCATATGGTCTGTTGAGTATGCCTGGAGAGAAAGGGAGTGGGTGGGCGGGCGTGCTTACGTGGTGGTGTCCTGCATGGTCCCTCCATGAAGAGAATTATATATATAGATGTATAAAAGTAAACATCATATAACTATACCACTAGATACTAAAAAACTGTTAGCTGATTTCAGATGTATTAATGAATCTTTTTTATACAAATGGCCTTGAGTAAATTATTGAACCAACTGTTGTCTATTTTAATTTGTTTATTATTTTACATATTGCACAATATTAATAGAAATGTTTAGGCCTACTTTTTAATTTGTAGTTGTTTTTTTAAATTCATTTAAACATTTAAAATAGTAATAAAAATTAGCAGATTACATACTCTTCAAGCTTCATTTAAAGGAGAACTTTTATAAATATAAAAGATGCACACAAAAATTCAGAAAATAGGTAATTTAAAAAAAGTATTTTGCCTATTAGAATTATAGCCATTGCTATCTAGGTGTGAATAGAGGTAATTACCAAATAAAACATTAATAATGTTGATAATTAACTGACAAGAAAGATTTGAATTATAAAAAAAAAGGTGTAAAAAATATACATGAAAAGGGAAAGGTCAAATATAAATTGGTAATGATTCAAGAAATAGGTTTTCTTACAAGCGAAAACATTGAAAAAGAGAAGTTATCTTCCTTTGACCTTTGGTACTCAGCAAATTTAAATTAATTAATTAACAGCTGTAGATTAGATGTGTTGACTTTATATTTTATTGACTATTCGTTTAATTAATTTTTATTGTATATTATTCAAAGTTGCTTATGCTAATGCTGCTGGTATTGTCATTTATTGCACTTTTAAATAAAAATAAAACAAACTATTTTTATAAGCTAATAGAGCATTTAACATATTTAAATTTGTCAAAAACATCCTCCTAATACCCCTAAACAAACCTGTTAAAATCCCTAAAAATTTTTGTGCTGTAAAATAAATACTCTTACAAGCCATTACAATAATTTAAAGAAAAATATCTGAGAATTTTGAGAATTTT
>NW_026733273.1:0-77565 GCF_028476545.2 Physella acuta
CCATTTAGGGGGGTGACACCAAGGCAAAAAATAGCAAAAACATATAGAGAAAAATTTGAAGGGGGGATGCAAATCGAAAGTTCGACGGGGGGGGGTGCAAATTGAAAGTTTGAGGGGGGGTGCAAACCAAAAATTTGAGGGGGGTGTGCAAATCGAAAATGTGGGGGGGTGACACCATTAAGTGCCGCACCGGGTGACACCCGACCTCGCTACGCCACTGGCGGGTGACCTCTTGGATGGATGGTCGATCAACTGTAACCTCCTGTAATCACTCTACAATGCTGTTTTTTTTTATACTTTGCGATGTTGTTGTTTTTTTGTCTACTCTGATCTAGGTATTTGAAATAATGGTGCTTTGATACAGTAAACGACTGCTCATCTATAACCTTGCCTGAACCCTTTTTTCAAGGTTTTTTTTAAATACTTTCACATGTTTTTTTTATTCTGATCTAAGTATTTGATGAGTGATGATTTGAAATAAAATGGGACCACCTTTCAACTCTGACAACGTTTTATCACTTTTTAACGCTGTTTTTACATACTTTGCCAGGGTTGTTTTTTTTTTTCTTCTCTGATCTAGGTACTTAAAATAGTGGTGCTATGAAAATCTGAACGACCGTTCAATAATCATCTTCTTTTCTCGTTCGTGCCCAAGACACATGAGACAGTCGAAGTAGAGTTCCTCTGCTTCAATGACCCCGGCATATGAAGGGATAGTGTGGCCAGCACTATGACCAGCCGGCTTTGCTTCCCAAATGTGAGTCAGGTACCCATCAGAGCTGGTTGGACTCAGGGACGTTCGACAGTCAGGAGACCGAACCGAGATCCGAACTCGAGGCCTTTCGATTAGCAATCAAACGCTTTACCATTCAACCACACCGCCCGTAGACCGCTCAACTATAACCACGTTTAATTACTTATAATCCTGCTTTTTATGCTTTTGCTATGGGTTTTTTCTATTCTGATCAAGGTATCTGATGGAGTGTCTATTTGAAAGTATGGACTACCTCTCAACTATAACAACATTTTATCACTTTCTAATGTATCTATTCTTTACATACTTTGCCATAGGTTTTTCTATTCTGATCAAGATATCTGATGGGAGTGTCTATTTGAAAGTATGGACTACCTCTCAACTATAACAACATTTTATCACTTTCTAATGTATCTATTCTTTACATACTTTGCCATAGGTTTTTCTATTCTGATCAAGATATCTGATGGGAGTGTCTATTTGAAAGTATGGACTACCTCTCAACTATAACAACATTTTATCACTTTCTAATGTATCTATTCTTTACATACTTTGTCATAGGTTTTTCTATTTCTGCTCTAGGTAACTGATGGAGTGTCTATTTGAAAGTATGGACTACCTCTCACCTATAACAACATTTTATCACTTTCTTATGTATCTATTTTTAGCATACTTTGTCATAGGTTTTTTCAGAGGCGTAGCGACCCTTCCCGGCGCCCGGGGACATACTTTCAATTTGGCGCCCCCCTTGGGAGCAAATTTTCGATTTGCACCCCCCCTCGAACTTTTCATTTGCACCCCTCCCCCTCAAACTTTCGATTTGCACCCCCCCCCCCCTCGAACTTTTCATTTGCACCCCCCCCCCCCTCAAACTTTCAATTTGACGCCCCCCCCCCCTAAGGTTGGCGCCCGGGGACCATATGTCCCCCCCCCGCCACGCCCCCCCCCCCCGCCCCCTCGCTACGCTACTGGGTTTTTTCTATTCTGATCAAGGTATCTGATGGTGTGTCTATTTGAAAGTATGATCTACCTCTCAACTATAACCACACTTGATCAATTGAAATAATACGTTTTTTCAAATGCGTTGCCATGGTTTTTCTCTTCTGACCCAGGTACCTGAAGGGGAGATGTTGTGAAAGAGTTGCTGTTGTTCTAAATCCTCGCTGAGTACTGCTGGTTACCACTTACCCCATTGTGACGTCACCCTATGTGTTTTCAAACAAGCACCTGTAATGTCTAAAAAGAATTTGATGCCATTTTCCAGCGTTTATTTCATAAGCTAACTGTTGTGAATGTTCATATTTTCATGAATAATATTACTATTAAGGGGGGGACCGGTAGTCAACTTTCTTGAAAAATTTCAAATTTTTCAACTAAAATCATTTTTGTATATCTTATTTTTTGGTGATTTTGATATCTAGTGAAGGTTGACATCGAACTTTATTTTTTTTATTTTTTTTGTAAGTGATGTAAGCTACTGTTTCCCCCAATAATATTATCGGAAAAGTGGTTATTTATCAAGGCTATTCATTATTTTGCTAATAAATACATTTATATGATAAAATATTTACACAATAAAGCTTCATTTTGAGTTTTCTCAGTTTTGTAAATTTTACTCTATAGAACTCGGGGGAAACAATTTAACTCAAAATGTGCCTATTAGAAATACATGAAATGGCCACAGTATGTAACAAACATATGTATCTATAAACATGCAAAGGGGTTTGGCCATACTTCAATTGTTAAAAAAGTTGTGCAAGTTTTAGTATTGTTTTCAAAGAAGATCATTCGAATTTTTAAAAATTCATTTTAAAAATTTCACAAAAAAATTCATTTTGTAAGATATCAAAAATTTCCCTTTAACAAACCGTCCTTTGTCATGTCTACTAGGAATGTGCAAAGTTACATTGCATTGTTTTTATCTATTTTATTAGTTACTTTTGTTTCTACTGAGTACATAAAAAATTGTTCAATTTGACCCCAAATTTCGCAATAAATGTATAAATTGGCCAAAATAAATACAGTGTTATAATGTTTAAAGTATTTTAAAGTTAATACAATTTCAAACAAGCATGTATCTTATAATTTGTGAGAAAATGTGTTTTCACTACCGTTCCCCCCTTAAGTATGCTTATGTAAATTATGTAAAGATTAATTTACTTTTTAATTTGGAGAGTTTATTATTAATAAAATAAAGTTTGGTTTGTAACTAAATTTTAAAAACCTAAAAAACTTGAAATATGAATTTAGTAACAATAATTTTAATAATATAAAATATAATAAATATTATCGGCGCTAGTGGAATTTGGTAGTTGATATTCTATACCATCTTAACCAGTGAGGTAGTAATTCGTTTTGTCAATACATACAATGATGTAAGATTTAGTGGGAGCCAAATAAAAGTTCTATAGACAAAGCTGTGTTAACATGAGCGGATGGGGGCGGGCGGTGGGTTAAATTTCCATCGGATGTGAGCGTGATGTCTGATTTTTTATATTTACGACAAAAAAATTGTCATCAAATGAATGAAATAAAATATAAATAAATTGCTAGTAACTTTTTTTTAAATTTGTTTTAACATATGTTTGATTGTTGACTAAAGGTTGTCCGTGTTGTTGTAAACTTGTGCCGTAAGCGTGATGTTTTTATCGTGTTGTCTGGAAAAGGTACAATATTTTATGGTACATACCAAGACGTGAAAATGATAGACCAGTTTCCTGAGTGAAAAATCTTCATGAAATGCAACGTTTTATATCAAACTATGAAACAAACCTTTCAAGATGCCAAAAAAATAAGAACTGTTTAATTATATTCTTAAAAATGGTTTTTTATGTGCATGTAGGTAACTGGGGCAGGGAGTGGTGGGGTGGGACTATTATCTACCAGGAGTTTATTAGTTTGTATCAAGGAAGCCAGAAAAAAATGTACATCGTTTACTAAAGTCAAAGTAAAGCTCCACTTGCAAACTTAACAATCCATAGGTTTCTCGATCTCGGTACTATGCCCAAATGTGAGTCAGGTACCCATCAGAGCTGGGTGGACTCTGGGGCATCCTGCTGTCTCGATATCCGAACTCGAGACGTACGGGCTAGCAGCCGAACGACATTGATCACTACAAATTAAAAAATAATTGGCAACATAATGCACTCATAATTCACCTTCAATAACAAAACGAAAAATGTGTATCTTCCTCGTTGATTAAAAAAAAAATATTCGATTATGCCCACCCGCCTTCCGTCTGGCAGATGAATTAAAGCTGGTGTGGTCAGTATTATGCCCACCCGCCTTCCGTGTGGCAGATGAAGTAAAGCTGGTTTGGTCAGTATTATGCCCACCCGCCTTCCGTGTTGCAGATGAATTAAAGCTGGTTTGGTCAGTATTATGCCCACCCGCCTTCCGTGTTGCAGATGAATTAAAGCTGGTTTGGTCAGTATTATGCCCACCCGCCTTCCGTGTGGCAGATGAAGTAAAGCTGGTTTGGTCAGTATTATGCCACCCGCCTTAGTTTTCTTCTGCGTGGGCCAGGTACCCATTAGAGCTGGGTGGACTCAGGAAGGTCCTACGGAATCGAGCCCGGGATCAAAACTCGAGACTTTCGGGTTAGCAGTTGATTACTCATTACTTTAACAAAACTCAGGCCGGTCGCTAATGAGATGTCTCTCTTTGATGATCTGTTGATATTTGTAGTATTATTTTTACAATAGAATACCAAGTTGGGTCGTGGTTTATGTTGAGTGCGCGTGGGGGGGGGGGGGGAAGATGTGCCATAATCATTGGAAAAGTGATGTAATGTTATAAGATGTTATATAACGCACTTTTTTAAAAATGTGAACTGTTATCGAACAAATATAAAAAAATATTTTCTTAATAATAAGCTTTTTTTATGCACAGTAAATAAGAAAATAAAGTAAACTTGCTTTCTTTAAAACTGCGAATCGACTTATGTGTAAAAACATCAAGGCATGTAAAAATCTCTATTTCAATTTATTTTATGTTTTAACGATTGCAATATTTCCTCTATACTTCGTGTACTAGAAAAATAAAAGAAAGAACGCCTTAAAAATATGCAAGCAAATAAATATCGCTTAGGGGACGTTATTTTAAGAAATAGTGTTGCTGGCAACAAGATGCGCTTTATCGTTGATGATTTCGCTAAATAAATGCATTTTGGAAAGATGTGGGTTTGTGCATCGCAAAAAAACAACATCTGAGAATAGAATAAACGCTGTACATTCAGGACGTAATAGTATTCAAACTGCTGTCTTCGTGAATGATTACACAACATTCGCAATCTAAAACAACAGCCCGGAGATAGAATCAAGCAGCTGTTCGACCTACTGGTGTTATGTCAACATTTTCTCACACAAAAGAAGTTGGCATTTGAAAAAAACAGTGACCACGTCACAACACAAACAATTGCGAGAGTATGGAATTCCATCTCAAACAGAAAATATACCCGCCCCATTTTAGTAAACATTTAATAAAAGTGATGGCTGATTATGATCACTGCCTTCCGCCCCCCCCCCTCGCTCCCCCCCCCCCCCACCAAACTCCCAAACTTTGCAGCACATACTAAGTCAGTCCTAATAATACACGCATGAGAGGTGAAGCGCTATCAATACACCGCTTAACGCAGTCAAATCCTACATGTGCCGTTATGATTTTATGTTGATTCTTGACTGTAATAAAACAACAAGAAAAAACAATAGTTCCGATGAGTGGCGTCGCTAGGTCGGGTGTCACCTGTTGCGGCACACCTGGTGCGGGTGTCAACACCCCCCACCCCAAGAAACAAAGTATATATGTATATGTATATATATATATATATATATATATATATATATATATATATATATATATATATATATATATATATATATATATATATATATATATATATATATATATATATATATATATATATATATGTGTGTGTGTGTGTGTGTGTGTATAAGGACTACACAGGTCTATAATTTACATATATGCTACATTCGCGTACATTTATTTGTATAAGCTTTAATCACTGCAGACTTAATAGTAACGATGCTTATCAAAAGTTAATAATATAGTTGGATGTATCAATGTTTTCTCTAGTTAGCACGTATACGTCATGGTGTCACCCCCAATAGTTGTCAATTTGTACTTAAACGACTAATTAACTTTAATTGATCATTAATGGAACTGGCAAAAAGGCATTTGTCTTCTGTACATTTTGAAATATTTTGCCTTGGTGTCACCCCCCTAAATGTCGTCACCCGGTGCGATCCGCACCCCCCGCCCCGCCCTCGCTACGCCTCTGGTTCCGATTATCAGATTTATTCATTAAAGTCATTCACAATGGGTGTTTTATTAACATAATGGTCATTAATGCATATCACCCAAACGTCATTATATAAACAAGAATATACTATTTTACAAGAAAAAAATAGGACAATCTAATTAATCTTTTTTCTTTTCCTTTCTTCTGTAGTTGCATGGTGCTTTGTTAGTACTATTAGATCTGTTTTATTATTAGAACTCTAAATATAGACAATATAAAAAATGCAGACTTCTTGATCGAATATCTACCCAGCTTCGAATATTTTCGCACCATAACATGTGGGACTGTGGTGTATCGCACTTTTTTATGCACTGCTTGTGACGTGCTATGGCAATCATGACGTCATTTGGCCTCCCCATAAACAAATTATGAAAGGAAGAAATTGAGAAAAAAAATGTTGCATAGTATAAGGTAAAACAAAGATAATAAGGAAAGTAGCATCAAAAAGGTTGGAGGTTTCATAAAATGGGGGTGAGTATCATTTGCTTTGTTTAATTTTAACAAAAATTTTGACAGATTTCCGCTAATTTAAGGTTAACGATCCTTTTGCTAACGCAGTTTTTGGTTGCTATGGCGATAGATGCCTGAAATGAACAGTTGAGTCTGGCAAAACCTATCAGATAAGCTGTTTATGATGAATCCACAGCATTGTCAACAACGGAATAAGTTTTCCGATAGACTCTACTTTATTCTAGATTTAGAAAATGTTGAAAGAAGTTAGGGTTACATCAAATTAAGTCGGCCAAGAGTGCCAAGGCCTAACTCAAAAGTGAACTTTTTTTACAATCTCTTTTTAGAAAAGGCTTATTTTGAAACAATATGCACTTTTGTCATAAGCCGGTAAACCAAAACACTGTATGCCTCAAATCAACGATAACGAGGTGTTAAAAAATGTTTAATGTCCTGGATCTAAAATCTACATCTACAATCTACATCTACTTCTAAATCTAGCTTCAAGTTTTCACTTTAGCAGTGTAAACTTAATACACTAGCTACTTTGTGTTACTTAGGGCATAGGCCCAGTTTAGTGTTAATGACAAGGATAAATTAAAGCTTCTTTATTGTTATCGTCGAAAATGGCAACAACATAAGAAGCTTCTCCAATTCTAGATATAGATCTAAATCTATCCAAATATTTTTATTAAAATTAAAAATGTTGTTTTTTGTTGTTGTTGTTGTTGTTTTGTTTTTTTTTAGATATCTTGCGCCAACTTTACCACAGGATTTTTTCTCGCCCTTGCAACAAGTCTTAGCCTACACCTAAAGTTAATCTCTTTTTCAGGGTTAATCTCCTTACTCTCCAGTACCTAACACAACCATCATAACTGTACGGTGTACACGCTCTACCAAAAAACAAAAACATTGGTACTTCTTAAAACGTCGGCAGGACTTAGGATCATTCCGACGTCTGGGTTTGTCGGTATACTTAACCTGACTCTGGTTCTAACCCTAACCTTTACACTAGAGCAACATGCGGGGGGGGGGGGGGGGGACTGATGCATTACTGTACAGTCGTGTCAACGTTTTTCTTATACACATCTAGATCTAGATCTAACACAGTTCAAGTTTTAAGTATTCGGCTTTTTAAAAAAAAAGTCGGTCTTTATGTTTGGTGGTTGAGGTTTTGATGGTATTGAGACTCATGATAGATCTGTTCCTTACCATAGCCATAACATTGCCTCTCTACAATTTACTACGGGGTTGTCCATAAAAGACATCACGTTAATTAGCTTACGCCCTTCCCTACTCTATAGTCGAAGTCACTATACGCCAACCACCCTCAAGTAAATAGAGCTCACCCCACACACAAAGAGATTTAATGTATAGTAAACCCATTAGAGAAAAGTGTACCATTTGGGGCCTGACAGTCTGCATAGCAAATGTTGTAGAGTTACAATGTTTCTGTGGTACAGGAAGGAATAATGTGGTCAGAACTGTACCTTGACAACTTTATTTTCGCTATCCTGAGTCAGGTACCCATCAGAGCTGGGTGGGCTCAGTGACGTCCTACTGACACGAGTCAGGGACTTTGACTTGATATTATTTCATTGTCATCAATTTTATTTTTAAAATTAAAAACAAAACAAAATGTAAGCTAACTTACCCCCCCCCACCCCACACACACACACACACACACTCCTCGTAATATCGACAAGAATCAGACCCTTTCTTCCATCTCCCACTCCCACCCCCTAAGTGAGCGGTGTCATTTATGGACAACCCTTAAAAGCAGGTTAAATCGACTTTGTGAATCAGAACAGTGAGCTGGAAACTACGACGATCCAATGTTGAGTTGGTCGCCGGGGGAGGGGGGGTAAAAAAGGCATTGTTATGGACGCTCAAAAATACGTTTCTCTAAATTTAAGGCGGGAGCAGAATTTTCCATTAAGATGAATTACCCCTTGTCAATTATCATACCCCGACCCTAAACATTGTAGTAGGACATTACCCCCCTGTCGATTACAGACCTAACATCACAGCTATAGACAGACCTAAACGCCCAAGATATCATCATCATTCCTTTGTGGCCCCTGGGGAGCAAAGGGCTGCAGACAGACCTAATCATCACAGCTATAGACAGACCTAACCATCACAGTTATAGACAGACCTTAACATCCAAGCTATGACAGACCTAACCATCACAGCTATAGACGGACCTTAACATCCAAGCTATAGACAGACCTAACCATCACAGCTATAGACAGACCTTAACATCCATGCTAGAGACATACCTAACCTTTACTGAACAAAGAATAGACCTACTCATCACAGCTATAGACAGACCTAACCATCACAGCTATATCCATGGAGATTTAAATACCACAGTTAAATACAGACCTTCTAATCACAGCTTTTCACAGACCACTTCATCACAACTAAAGACATATTTACCTATTGCAGATATACCGACAGACCTAAACATCATAGCCATAGACAGACATGACCATCGCAGCCATGTCGACAAATATATCCATCACAGCTATAGACAGACTAAACCACCACAGCTATAGACACCTACCCATCACAGCTATAGGCAGACTTAACCAACACAGCTATAGACAGACCTAAACATCGAAGCTATAGACAGACCTAACCATCACATCTATAGACAGAACCATCCATCACAGCTAATGCAGATCTAACCATTACAGTTATAGACAGGTCTTACCATCATAGTTATAGAAAGACTAACCATCACAGCTATAGAAAGATATAACCAGCACAACTATATACAGACCTACCGATCACAGCTATAGACAGATATAACTATCACAGCTATATACAGACCTCGATCATAGCTATAGACAGATATAACTATCACAGCTATATACAGACCTACCGATCACAGCTATAGACAGATATAACCATCACAGCAGTAGCGTAGCGAGGGGGGGGGGGGGGGGGGGCTGGGGGACATATGTCCTCGGGCGCCGACCTTAGGGGGCGCAAAATTGGGTTGGAAAAATAAATTGAAAGGTTGAGGGGGTGCAAATCGAAAGTTTGAGAGGGGGGGGGGGTGCAAATCGAAAAGTTTGTCACCGGGCGCCGGGAAGGGTCGCTACGCCTCTGCATCACAGCTATATACAGACAGTTTGTCTTAGTAAAATATTTTTTCTACTCCACTCAATCACAAATATACATGTGAACGGTTCTTGGGCCACCACTTCTCCGATAATTACCCCAGTCATTACCCCAATACCATAAATCCCCTACCCCACCCAAGACACTCGCCCCCCCCCCCCCCCCTCAGTTTTATTGCCCCCCCCCCCCTTCATTTTATTTCTCGAAAAAAAAAATCGCTCACCAACTACTCCACACCCCAGCACTAGTGACAGCTCCATGACCTAACGTGACCTTTAGACTGAGTTTACGTGAAATGTTAGGATTTCTCTTCAAGTTTTGTATCGTGCGTAGGACATATGTAGGGTTTGTTAACTTTGAAATAAAGTAGAGGGGGCGGTTGGGGAAGGGGACAATTAACAGGAAGCTGTTGACTAATGGGTAAAGTTGGAACAGGGTGGGAAATGACTAGGGAGGGGTAATTGATATGAAGTAATTTACGTAGGGTTAATATTGGGGGAATGACTAGGGAGGGGCAATGGACATGAAGCTATTGACCGAGGAGTATATTTGGGGATGGGGATTTTCTAGGGGGGGGGGTAATGAATATGAAGTTATTGACCTAGGGGTAAAGATGGAGGGGGGGGAATTACTATGGAGGGGTAATGAATATAAAGTTATTGACCTAGGAGTATATTTGGGGATGGGGAATGACTAGGGAAGGGTAATGAATATGAAGTTATTGACCTAGGGGTAAAGATGGAGGGGGAGGAATTACTAGGGAGGGGTAATGAATATAAAGTTATTGACCTAGGAGTATATTTGGGGATGGGGAATGACTAGGGAAGGGTAATGAATATGAAGTTATTGACCTAGGGGTAAAGATGGAGGGGGAGGAATTACTAGGGAGGGGTAATGAATATAAAGTTATTGACCTAGGAGTATATTTGGGGATGGGGAATGACTAGGGAGGAGTAATGAATATGAAGTTATTGACCTAGGAGTATATTTGGGGATGGGGAATGACTAGGGAGGAGTAATGAATATGAAGTTATTGACCTAGGGGTAAAGATGGAGGGGGGAGGATTTACTATTGAGGGGTAATGAATATGAAGTTATTGATCTAGGAGTATATTTGGGGATGTGGAATTACTAGGGAGGGGTAATGAATATGAAGTTATTGACCTAGGAGTATATTTGGGGATGGGGATTGACTAGGAAGGGGTAATGGACATGAAGTTATTGACCTAAGGGTAATGCTGGGGTAATGACTACAAAGGGTCTATTTGACGTATAAGTAAATTGGGGGGGGGGGGGGGAAGTTATATAACCTACGGGTATATAGGAATGGGGGGGGGGGGGTATGTCTATTGAGAGGGTATGACTAGGGAGGAGGCAATTGACATGAATTTATTGACCTAGGTGTAAAGATGGGGGGGGTGGCGTGGAAGTGGTAATTGATAGACAGGTTTTGACTTAGGGGTAGAGTTTAGGGGGAAATGACCAAGGAGTAATAAATGGAATGGCTAATTGACATTTGGTAGGTTGCGGTAGAAATAACCGGAGAGTGAGTTTGACAGTTGATAATTTACTGTCCACGGGTCTCTCACTGTATATTTAACTACGTCACTGTTTCAACAAGCGTTAGACAAGGTTGGTGGAGGGTGAAGTAGTATTAAAGGCGGTGAGTAAACTAGAAAAATATCCGGGTAATTTTAGTATAACGGTTGGCCGCAATCTTCATCAACAGAAAGTCAAGCCATCGCGAATATTTTATCATCGAATACTAACAACTGACTTTTCAATTGGTATCGAATCGGGTTGTTTTATTTTCCCAATGCAAGACGCTACAATTTCGTAAAGGTTTTTGTTTTCGTCGGTATCGCTGTTAAGGTTAGGGCTAGGCAGAGGCGTAGCGAGGGGGGTGCGGAGGGTGCGGACCGCACCGGGTGACACCATTTAGGGGGGTGACACCAATGCAAAAAATAGCAAAATATATAGAGAAAAACTTGAGGGGGGAGGTGCAAATCGAAAACTTGATGGGGGTGCAAATCGAAAGTTTGAGGGGGGTGCAAATAAAAAATTCGTCCCCGGGAAGGGTCGCTACGCTTCTGGGGGTGACACCATTCAGTGCCGCACCGGGTGACACCCGACCTCGCTACGCCACTGGGGCTAGGACCAGGATTAGAGTTACGGTCAGCGCTGCGTTTAAGGCTAGGTTTTTAGGGGGCGCCAAAATGGGTTGGAAAAATAAATTGAAAGGCTGAGGGGGGTGCAAATTGAAAGTTTGAGGGGGGGGTGCAAATCAAAATCTCGAGCGGGGGTGCAAATCGAAAGTTTGAGGGGGGGGGGTGCAAATCAAAATCTCGAGTGGGGGGTGCAAATCGAAAGTTTGAGGGGGGGTGCAAATCGAAATCTCGAGGGGGGGTGCAAATCGAAAAGTTTGTCCCCGGGCGCCGGGAAGGGTCGCTACGCCTCTGGTAATGTGTGATGATATGTAATGTGTGATGGTATGTAATGCGTGATGGTATGTAATGGATGCGTGATATGTGCTGTGTGATATGTAATATGTGATATGTGATATGTAATGTATGATATGTACTATGTGATATGTACTATGTGATGATATGTGCTATGTGATATGTAATGTGTGGTATGAACTATGTGTTGATATGTAATGTATGTTGATATGTAATGTGTGATGATATATACTTGTGTGATGATTTGTAATGTATGATTTTATGTACTGTGTGATGATATGTAATGTGTTATGATATGTAATGTGTGTTGGTATGTAATGCGTGATGATATGTAATGTGTAATGATATGTAATGTCTGATATGTTATGTGTAATGATATGTAATGTCTGATATGTTATGTGTAATGATATGTAATGTCTGATGATATGTTATGTGTAATGATATGTAATGTATGGGAGAAGCGGGATCAGAAAGTTTAACGACACATTTGTTTTATTTTAAAAAGTAATTGATAGATATTGAATTTTAGCTATTGTTTCCCATGTTTAAAAGACTGCCTTTGTAAATTGTAATAGAAATTGGTTCTCAATGTTGACAGACCTCGTGTGAATATGACGTTACTTTCGTCAGAGAGGGGGTCTGGTGGGGCGGATATCCGACTTTTGTAACAACATGAGGTTGAGGGAATATGTCTTAACAGCAAGACGTCATTAATGGGCACCACTTACGGATTGTTTGTTTTTAGACTGCTGACAGTTTGGTTTCAATTTGCTGACAGTTTGGTTTTAAACTGCTGACAGTTTCGTCTTAAACTGCTGACAATTTCGTTTTAAACTGCTGACAGTTTGGTTTTAAACTGCTGACAGTTTGGTTTTAAACTGCTGACAGTTTGGTTTTAAACTGCTGACAGTTTGGTTTTAAACTGCTAGTAGTTTTAAGCCGCTGACCGTTTGGTTCTAACTGTCCTCTCAACAGTGCATGGGTTCCAAAAAAAAGAAGCCACAGACACCGCCAGCACCACCAGAGGAACCAAAGGTGAGGCACCAACCCATTGCTCAAAGAATAAACAATCACACACACACAAAATTTCAAACTAGGAACATTTTATAGTGGGGTGGGGGGAGGGGGAAATTCGTATCGCCTTAAGAAAAAAAAATTTAAAAAAAACTTTAAGTCCGAAACATTTTATTTTTTAGTTAGAAGTAATCTTTGTTGTAAACTAGACCAAAAAATCATGGTTTTAATGTGTAATTATTAAAAATAACAGCACAGTAAATAAGACAAAACATTTACCAAACGGTATTAATAACCGTTTTGTAAAGGGGTCCTAATAGTACCATTATTGAAAACAAGATACACAGCCTAACACAGTCAGAAAGACAGCATAACATTACATCGCTCAGTGACAAAACACACAATTTGACTTGCCAGTACTTTTTGTCAGTACGTAGATTTCGTCATCTAGAAAATTTTAAAGTGATTCTGTGATTTACTATGGGTAAGGTCGAGCGAAATGAGGGGGGTAGAAATCACACACCCAGTACACATTACCTATCTCTTCCTTCTATAACTTTTCGCATAACACTAGTTTTCAAGTTTTAATGATGTTTCTATACCTAGGGTAACAACAGAAAGATTGTAACATTTTAAGTATAACACTTTCAAACAAAAAACAACTACATTAGCTTAGTCTAGATAATTTGATTAATTAATATTAGACAACTATCTTTGTGTTAAAAAGTACAACGTGAAAAAAAAGAAATGTTTCAGTGAATATTTGGTGAGTATATGATATGAAACAACGTGGTCGGGCAGAGGAGTGCAAGACTGCTAACCCGAACGTCTCGAGTTTGGTTCCTTGATTGAAGTTCAATGGACGTTCTAGAGTTCACTCAGCTTTTATTTATACCCAACTCACAGAAAGAGGTGAACTCCACTTCATCTGCCCAGTGTTTCTTTCGGGCATCTCTTCGGGGAGGGGGGGGGATAGTAGTTAGATAGAAAATATATACTTTTTACCAGTGTCCGCCCCCTCCCCCACCCTCTGACAATTTAGTCTGCCCATCCAAAAAATTACAAGTGCCCCCCCCCCCTCCCCTCGTAAAAACATCTGAAATCTGAAATAAACACAGTTTCTTCCCTATTAACAGTAAAGTCCGAAATGGGTAGTTGTATTTTTTTTTAAACTTTGTTATGTGAGAATGCTCGAAACTGGACTTTTTAATTTGTAGGCTGAAGAACCTGCCACTGAGGAGAAGCCAGCAGATGATCATCAGCCAGCTGAGGAAAAGGGAGAAGAAGGTAAGTACCTGCAAGGTGTCGGCGTGGTCGTGTCGGTAAAACTCATGGTTGCTAAACCGAAAAGTCTCGAGTTCGAACCCTCGGGTTAGCCACTCTTCTAGGAGAGACTAATCCAAAATCAAGCAACTGCTGCCTTGTAGTTTGGAGACAGGCCATGGAAGCAAATCCCAAAAGAAAAGTACGCTGAAATCGGAGTCAATGTCCTCAATGGCGCATAACCAGCTGACACGTATACTTAATGGTGTTGGAGGGGATCCCTTCCAACACTAAAACTTAAGAACGAAGAAGAAGAAAGAAGCTGGGCAATACTCTTTTTTCTTCTAAATTCTAACGAGCTATCCAGAAATCACAAATTTTAACTGCTGATTTAATGATAAGTATTGTAAGCCCAACTTGAAAAGAAACTTGCACGTCAGTGATGTCTTACTTAAAGTATTCAAGAATCAATTCGGTAGTTAGCGCAAAAGCAGACGAAAGAAAGCTGGAACAATACTTTTGTTTCTAAATTCTAACAAGCAGTCCAGAAATTACAATTTTCAACTGCTCATTTCATGATAAGTAATGTAAGCTGAGTTAATAATAAGGAACATGCATGTCAGTTAGGTTTTATTTAAAGTATTCAAGAAATTGATTCTGTAGTTAGCGCAATGCTTTATTCCTTCATTTTCCATTGAAGTAAAAACTACCTTAATCATGTTTGAATTTAGCCGTAAACTTTGAAACTGCCTGGCTATAATGTGCTGTTAAAGTTTATGGCCTGCAATTTTTAAAACTCTGTAATTCATATTTTCATTCCTATCTGGTCATTAGTTAAAATGCATCTTTCTTTACAATTTTTTTAAATTCCCCACACTACCCAACTCTGATGGGTACCTAACTCACGTTAGGTAAAGTAAAGGCGGCTGGGCATAGTGCTGACCACACTTTCTCTTCATATGCCGAGGTCATAGAAACAAGTGAACTCTACTTCACTTGCCCCATAGACCATCAGGTTTGAAAGAGAAATTTTACTTTACTACGACTCGAGTCATGGTGAAATTGGCTAAGCTAAATTAGAAATTGTTTGTTGCTCTATTACAGCAATAGCAAATTTTGCTTAGACATAGCCAGAATTATAAAGTCAAAATATCAATTTTTTAGAGATCGATTTTACACTCCCTCAAATTTTTAAAACTGTTAAAAGTTCAATGTTTTAAACGGAAGGCGATCTTAGTCTATCTACGCGTATATATATATATATATAGTTTACCTTTTACTTTTACCTTATTTCAATCTTCTCTCTAGATGGCCAGGGATAGCGACCTGGCGAGCTTAACCTGTGATGACTTTCGAAAATGGACGACCCCTAACAACACACGTGACCACCAGCAGCACCACCACCCCTGGAGTAAAACCACCACCCCCTGGAGTAAAACCACCACCCCCAACAAAAAAAAACTACACGTCCACTTCATCCTCCCCGATCAGAGCAAGCACGTCCACTGTTTAGAGCAGCCTGTCCGCGACACAGAACACAGTGTGCGACAGTTGAGAGCAACATCGAGAACACGCCATCGAAAATAACATCACCCAATCACCATCCACGTTGGCACGGTTGCAGATACATCTAGCATTAATGATGGTAAAATTGTTCCAAAAAAAAAAAACTTTTTTCAAAGAAGCCAACGAATAAAATTTTGTTTCTTTATTAATTAATTGTAATATTGAACATCTATGTGTGAAATTAACTATTAAAATAGATTAATTTAAAAATGTACATTGAATGTGCGTGCGTCTTTCTTGTGTGTGTGTGTGTGTCTCGGTTTAAGTTTCTAAAATTCTTACTTAGTTTAATTATTTTACCATTTAAATGCTATAGCATTTCCTGACAAGATATGCCCATCACTGGGATAAACATCACAAGTCCTTACAAACCTTAAATTTACTTAAACTAACTATATCCCTATTGATAATTGCTCGCAAATATATTGTCAAAATATTCATTGTTAAAATGCAGATGACTTCGTTGTTCAATTTGAAATTAAAAAGTTGTCTAAATGAGCTGACGCTTCAGTGATGAACGCAGATCAAATATTGTCAACTTCAAAATTAAACACCACCAAAAAAGTTCGGGCTTTTTATATCTACTGGCTTCATAAATCACCATTGTACAAGGCTTATGATTGGCCAGTTAGCTGGGGAGAGCAATCCATCTAGGAGAGACAACTCCAAAATTAAACAACTGCTGCCTTGTCTATTGTACTTGGGTGGACAAAAGCTAAAGTCAACTGATCATTTTGCGCATGATGTCATGTGATAGTTATTTGTTGGAGGAAATTCCTCTCCGCTGTATTATAACGAAGAAGATATATATGCTGCTAAGCATCTATGTAGTTGGGTTTAAATTAGGCCTAAATAACACATGAATTTATCATTATGTTTGGTTGTGTTACAGGCTTATATGAAAGAGGGTAGTCTAGAGGAATGTTACACAACACGGCCTTTGATTTTCATTATCCTTATCTAAAAATGGCTGCGTGACACAACTGGCTGATGGTACAATTAATTTTAAAATGAAAATGTTTTGTAGTACCAAAATATAAACGTGGCTTGTAGTTGGGGTGGACAATCTAGGAAGGTTATGTGCGTGTTTGTTTTTTGCCTCAGATATGTAATTAACACACGTTTACAGCGTCAGAATGCCTTGCAATGCTCGATTTAGTATTACAGCTTTCATCATCGGCTTGTGAGGACTTCACCAGATTTACAATAGTAATACTTCTTTCTGACGTGTAGGCCTACTTTCATTCTATTTAATATGATTTACATAAAACAAATGTCTAATTTCATTAATTAGACCTGAAAATTAAAAAAATTCATTCAATGGTGATTCAATGTTTTTGTGGAGAGTTAGCTGGGGGGGGGGGATCTTTTTTTCGTGGATGGGGTACGGGATAATAGCTGAAATAAATTTGAATTTGGGGAAAATAATATCACACCTTAAATCAAACATTCTCCCCTTTCAAACAGCTATATGCGTAGTATCAGTGCGCCTCAATTTTTTAACATATAAAACAAAACAAAATTATTTTGTAGTTGTGTTTGTTGTTCTGCATTCATACCATACATTCATCTGAGGCATTTAATTTCAACATCTTAAACAGAACATAGCATTGCATTAATTGTACAGGCCTATATTTTTTATTTCTTTTTTTTTGTCCAGAGTGTAATTCTATCTCAATCGTCTTCTGGTTTCTTTATGTTTCTATCACATATAAAGTACAAAATTAGAACAGTACATAATCGCTTCTCGGCGTATTTTGGTTCTTGACCCTTGCTTCTTGGGTTGGGGGTGGGGGTGGGAGGAGTTCTTCGTTTGTAGTTGCAGTTTGATTGTTCTGGGGTATCGAGTCTTGTAGTAATTGAAAGTTTAAAGTATTGTTGCTTGTTTTGTAGATTTTGTTGAATCGATGGGAGGCCGATACTGAGTTGATTTCGTAATGTTAAGCTGTCGAGTTGTGTGATGTTGAAGTTTCGTCGTTTGTTGGTGGTTGGTGAATTTTGATTGTTGGGAGTAGAGCTTGGAGAAGATTGGTGAGGAGGTATCGTAATTCTGGAGTATCGAGTTTGTGGTGTTGAAGTATCGAAGTGTTTGGGTTGTAGTCGTGTTGTAGTCAATTGTCTCCAGACTATGTTGTTTGGGAGGAGAGCTAGGTGGGGTCAGGGGGTATCGTAATTCTGGAGTATTGAATCTAGTAGTTTTAAGGTATCGAAGTTTATTGTTTGTATTCGGTGTGGGTCAAGATGAATAGGCGCCGGCCGTACAACCTCATCAATTTTGACGTGATCGAGTATCTTGCGTAGATATTTGTTTCGTGGAGTCTATGGTGCTTAGAGTAGTCGAGAGTTGAGTAATCGAGAGTTGAGTAATCGAAAGTTGAGTAGTCGCGAGTTGAGTATTTGAGGGTTGAGTAGTCCAAACTTGAGTATTTGAGGGTTGATTAATCAAAAGTTGAATATTCTAGGGTTCAGTAGTCAAAAGCTAAGTATAGGAGAGTTGAGTATTCGAGAGTTGAGTATTCAAGAACCGAGTAGTCGAGAATTAAGTAGCCGAGAATTGAGTAATCGAGAATTGAGTAGTCCAAAGTTGAGTATTCGAGAGTTAAGTAATCGGGAATTGAGTAGTCGATAGTTGAGTAGCCGAAAGTTGAGTAATCGAGAATTACAGTTTCATCCTCTGAGCGCCCAACTAGTGAGGTCGTTGATGGTATCTGCCTCACTATTCCCTTTGGGTCAATAATGAACAAAACTCTCAGGGCTACTCCAGATTTTTCCACCAGACTATGTTTTTACTGAAGTCGGACAACAGAGGATACTTCAGGCCACCCAGACCTCCTTGCTTTCTAGGAGTTTTGATCCAGGCCAAATGTCTGAAGTGTGAGTCTGTGGACACGCCCACCACTGCAGTGTCCAGCTGTTTAAGCGTGTCAATGTCGTCACTGAAGGCAATGATTTCTGTTGGACACACCAATGTCAAGTCTAAAGAATAGAAGAAAAGAACCAGGTATTTTTCCTTTGAAGTAAGTCTAAAGGATAGAAGAAAAGAACCAGGTCCTTTCCTTTGAAGTAAGTCTAAAGGATAGAAGAAAAGAAACAGGTCCTTTCCTTTGAAGTAAGTCTAAAGGATAGAAGAAAAGAAACAGGTCCTTTCCTTTGAAGTAAGTCTAAAGGATAGAAGAAAAGAACCAGGTACTTTCCTTTGAAGTAAGTCTAAAGGATAGAAGAAAAGAACCAGGTACTTTCCTTTGAAGTAAGTCTAAAGGATAGAAGAAAAGAACCAGGTACTTTCCTTTGAAGTAAGTCTAAAGGATAGAAGAAAAGAACCAGGTACTTTCCTTTGAAGTAAGTCTAAAGGATAGAAGAAAAGAACCAGGTACTTTCCTTTGAAGTAAGTCTAAAGGATAGAAGAAAAGAACCAGGTACTTTCCTTTGAAGTAAGTCTAAAGGAAAGAAGAAAAGAACCAGGTACTTTCCTTTGAAGTAAGCCTAACTAAAGGATAGAAGAAAAGAACCAGGTACTTTCCTTTGAAGTCTAAAGGATAGAAGAAAAGAACCAGGTACTTTCATTTGAAGTCAAAAGGATAGAAGAAAAGAACCAGGTACTTTCCTTTGAAGTAAGTCTATAGGATAGAAGAAAAGGACCATTTGAAGTCAGACAGTTTAAGCTCCTTAAACTGGCCACCACCAACTGCTTGCCCAGTGAAATCTGGTGCAGGCGGCTGTGCTTGAGCAGCACACTAGCTGTGTTCATGATGATATATGGCGAGGTGCCAAGCAGTCCTTAACTTAATGTTAGAAATCTGTTTGCAGCTCGAAAATTGCCCCTGGACAGAATGACTAGATCTACAAGGTCTAGTTATACTAGTAGTCTAGTCCAGGGGTCGGCAACCTGCGGCTCGCGAGCCGCATGCGGCTCTTTTGATATCAAGATGCGGCTCTCCAGCTCCTTGAACAAATACTAATAATCTTAATAAAAAATAAAATATTTGAAATAAAAAAAAAAGTAAGTGGCTCTTTAAAACCAGGGAAATTTGGAAAATTGTAACTTTTGGCTCTTCCGCTTCAAAAGGTTGCCGACCCCTGGTCTAGTCAGTGGAAATGTTACATAAAACAATTATTGTTATATACAACAATCCGATGAAAAAAGAATTACACAAAATGCGTTGTAAGCCTGATAGGTGCGCAAACCCTTTCTAATATTTTTCAAGTTTGTAAAAATATAATATGGTTACAAAAAAATATTGAGTGGATAGTTTTTGTGGAGATAATTTTCGTACAAGTACTGAAATTAAACATAGCTTTTATAATTAATTCGCGCTACTAACATATAAATAAATTGCTGCTATCATCTAAACAAAAGATTAAACTTGATTAATATCATCAATTCCTAATTGCTTATTTCCCTTTATTTCGGTACTTTCCCCTTAATCGCCGATAGAACTTCAAAGTAGAGATAAGTTGGGTTAATTCCCATCTGGGCCAATTCCGGTCATGGAGCTGCTGATTCAATTTTTTAAGATATGAGATTTCATCTATTACGTAAAAATAAGCACCAATTATTTGTCTTTACACATAGATTTAGTAGGTTTTGAACAGACCTACACACGTACTATGCTGAAGTCGACTGATATCTACACAATGCAGACTTTATGTGGTTTACATGGCCTGTGGGGATGGGGGTGGGGGGGGGGGGGGGGGGGTCCAAGAAAGTATCTCTTTATACTTTTGAATGTTTTTGGTTGGGGAACAAAATCATAAGTTGACCTTTATAATATATTGAAAAACTGGATTGTAAAATTGAAATGTCCTCTATTGAAGTAAGATGCCACTAGGATTATCACCACTGGGTTTTAATTATCCAGAAGATTATCTTATTCTTTAGAAAATTATTGCTCTAAGAACACTAACCTTAGTATTCTTAGATAAAGATAAATCTTTTCTTATTGCTGTATACTAATAAGACAATGATGAAAATTTTCTGATGGATGGATAATATACAAAAGTTTAAAATATTTTTACTCAATCTTAATTTATCAAAACAGAACATGGTCTGTTAAAAAATGTGTTTTAACTAATGTAGCTCCATGCGCTTTATTCACACCTGTATCAGTGACAGGGTCAACAGTTCAATCTTTGCTTGAGATTCTATTATCATTTGTTAACAGTTAATATACTTTTAAAGTGAAGTGTGAATAGAATTTATATGGGCAAACTCACATTTCTAAATTTTATTGGTTTAGTTATATCACAGAATAAAGATACCAGGCCCAGATAATAAGGTAAGGGTTGAGAATTTGGGTCCTTTGACCACCTATAGTGGAAGCTAAGCAATGTTATCTATATATACATAAGTAAAGTTCCCTTTCAAACCTGACAGTCTATAGGGCAAGTGAAGTAGAGTTCACTTGTTTCTGTGACCTCGGCATATGAAGAGATAGTGTGGTCAGCACTATGCCCAGCCGCCTTTACTTTCCCTAATGTGAGTTAGGTACCCATCAGAGTTGGGTGGACTTAGGGACGGTCTACTGTCTTGAACCCAGATTCGAACTCGAGACTTACAGGTTAGCAGTCCAGCTCTCTGCCACTAGACCACTCTGTCCCCTATATATATATACATATACATACATATATCCCCTTATTATTTGTTAATTATAAACTCAAGTCTTCCAATTATTTTTGTTATGTTCTAAATATTGTAAATCATCTTTTTTTTTCTTAATTACCAACCAGTGTAGTGAGTGGTATAGTTTTTTTCTAATTAGATTTATCACTAGCAAGTACTCAGTGCTGTAATGCTGATTACCAAACTACTGGACTGACACTAACGTGTACACAGTACTGTGATATTAATTACCAACAACACCAAACCATTCATAAAAGAAAAAATAATTGCTCTTGTATATATGCATTAATATAATATTTATTAACTTAAAAAATCTGACATGATAGTAAGAAACACAATTTACACATGTTGTTTCAGTTTTCGGAAATAAAAATTTTGAGGAAAAAAAAACAAGGTTTCAAAAAGTAAAAATAAAAGGTACATATGAAATTGCTCTTGTGTTAGGTGTTAGCACAACATAATATTTTTTTAAAAATAGTAGACTAATAAAAAACGTTTCTCTTTTTAAAAACTTAATTTTTTTACAGAACTGTTCTAGTTTGAATTTCAGTTTCTTAGTACAGCAATTTTCTTGAGATCATCCTAGATCGGAGGCAAAATCAAAGTTTATGTTCCTGAGTTATAAGTCGGAAATGGGTTCAAAGTCTGCGAGAATAACTTTTAAGTCATCTACGTCATTACTTTCTTCATTATTCCATGGGTAATACTGAAACAAGGTAAAGTAAACTTGAGACCATACAAATACCTAGCTTCTATAGACATCATGATTAAAGTGAACTGATTGGAGAAAAGTTTAGTAAATAGATAAATGTATCCACTGTTTGAGAAATTCAATCATAAGTTAATAATGTAGAGAATCTTTTTTTTTAAATTGCATTTGATAAAAAAAATGTTCACCTTTTAAATTATGTTTAGATTATCGGAGTAGCTAACTACTGTTTTTTAAATGGTTTTTTTTAATTGCATTTGATTAAATAAATGTTTACCTAAATGTTTCAAAATACTTTCAACAGCCAGTAACTATGTTGTTTTAAATATTTTTTATTTAAATTGCATTTTGATAAAAAAAAAGGTTTACCTTTTTAATTGTTTCCAGATTGTCTGTGTAGCTTGCTACTAAGTTGTTGTAAAGATTTGAACTGACGTTTGAGGCTGAAGAGGGAACTCTGTACAGGGGAATATTCAACTCAACACGGCCATTCTTGGGATCAAATGTAACCACTGGGTTAGCCATAGCTGATTTCAAATTGTCCAAATACTCCAACATCTCATCTTCAATGATGTCTTTGGCTAGGGTGAATAAACGTTTAACCTCCTTCCTTGCATTTTCTTTGAGGTTGTAGGAATCATAGTAGCTTTGGAACTAGGGACAAATTGATAACAATTATTAAATTTCCAGGCAAAAGACATTTTCCAAACTAAGCGTTAAAAATTATATTAATTTTTATCCATAATTACAGCTTAATTTTAAATGGAGTTTATCTATATTAAGTATAATTCCTCCAATATAAACATAATAAGAACTAAGAAGAATCTATATTAAGTAATAAGACATATTTCTGTAATCATAAAACTATCAATACAAACAGTATCAATACATTAAAAACAAGACTTACCATATCAGGTACATTGTTATCGACTGTCTCTTTAACATTAGCCAGATAGTTTTGGATGGTGTTCATATCATCAGTAGAGATTGCAATATAAGGTAGTTCTTCAAAGTTGTCATAAGTGAACTCCTTAAATTGTTTCCTGAAGTTATCAATTCTGGACCTGTAGTACTGCAGAGTGTTCTGAAGATAGGCTGAAAAATAATTATAATTTAAATAACATCATTTTCACATGATTGTATTTTTTTTTAACTAATGGTCTTTTAATAACAGCATATTTAAACAGTATTTTAAAAACAATTATCTTTATGTTAGTAACTTCATTTTTCAACACTATTTTAAATTATCTTTTATTTCAATAAAATTAAAAATTGTGTTGAAAAAATAACTATCATTTTATCAAATAAAACAATATTTAAATAATTATTTTTAAATGAACTCTAAATAAACCTGGCATCTTAGCAATGAAAACACGGCTTACCTATTTGTTTTTCAGGATTTAAAGATTCTAGGTCTGCATTTTCAAAGCTATCAGCTAGATATGAGACAAGCTTCTCCACAGAGCGGAGAGTGCTTTCAAGACCCACTGTTACTGCTCTGTTGTATTCACTAGCTAATGGGTACTGTTTCACCTGATTGATCATGTTTTGAATAACCTCAAACACTTTCTTTCCAGAGGTCTTTGATTCATAGAATGTTTTCCTAATGAGAGAAAAATGTAAAAAAAATATGATTAATAAATGTATTTTTATCCTGTAACTCACTACTAATAGCTTTTTTTAAATAATTTGTTTTTGCAATGTATATTAACTAGGCAAACAGAAATAGAATTTACTCAGTTGAAGAAATTACCTGAACTTGTAAGCATTCATCACTGGTTCGATCTCGTTGGCAAAGTTGTCAAAAGTTTCTTCAGCTGAGTCCATAATCTCTTTCAGATCAACAGCTATTGCTCTGTTGGCAATTTCTCTATACTTGAGGGAAACCTAGAGAGGAAAGAACATTTTATCTCAAAGGAGGATTGTAAACAGCAAAATGTTACAAAATAAATGGGTTTTTAATTTTTTATTTCATAATTAAATAGTAATGCAGTTGTGATTTTTTTTCTTATGTACATGGGGGTAAAAGCCTCATGGGCATTTTAAAAGTTTTGTTTTTGCTAGTATTACTATCTTAACCCAAATATTGTCTGCGGATTAACTATAGGCCTTAGCTGATCTTATAAAAAAAAGTCAAATTTTATTATATATTCTTTTAAAATAAGGTAACACATTTTCTTTTATAACACAGTGGAGATCAAACAATTTCAAAAGTCAACAAGCTAGTAGCCTAAAAGACAAAATATTCACATAATAAAAATACCCACAACACTAATGCCTATCCCAACCAGCTTCTTTATAAGTATTTTTTTTTCTTTTAAAACAATGTGCCTGACAGTTTCTTACCTCTGTTCTGATGTCCATGTTGACCTGCCTAATAAAGTCAGTGACTGCTTTGCTTATCTCCCTTGTCTGCTGGGCCAGTGTGCTCCTAACCTCTGACACCAGTTCAGGTGCCCAGTACATGGTGGTGTACAGGGACTGTGGGGAGGCCAAGTTCATGGTCAATGTGGCTTCTGGCTTGTCGTCATTATCGTTCATCTGGTCAATGGCTACTTGGACTGCTGTGGCGTTGACATATTCAGCTGTGAAGCTGATCAAGTTTTCTGGTTGGCCTTTTGGAAAAAGAAACAGTTAAGTTTTAAAATATATTCACTTAAATAATTTAAAAATTTGTATTTTATAACATAAAGGAGATCAAACTAGTTCATTAGTAATCAAAAGAGTAGCCTCCAAGACAAAATATTCTCCTACCAATGACAATCTTCATGCTCCTGTCAGATGTGTCAAGTGTAGATTTGACTCTCTCCTGGCCATTGAAGGACCCAGAAACCTCCAGATTTAAAGGCTCATCGTTCAAGATTTTACCACTGACACCAAAACTGTTGTATGGGTTGGAGCTCTGTGAACACAAAAAGGTGAATTAACTCATGAGATCATTTATAACATTCGCATTTACAATGATAATTATATTAAGTATAGGCCTAAGGCTGGGAGATCTTTTTTTAATTATTTGAAATGGTAAGAAAATGTGTGTTATATATAAGTTTTATTAAAATATTGCAAACTGATGTGATAAACAAAACAGTGAACAAAACTAACAAAACGAAAACTGCAACCAATACTTACAAAACAAAAACTGAACAAAACTTACAAAACAAAAACTGTGATTAAAACTTACAATCAAGTTAATCTGTTTCTTGAGCTTGTTGATTTCAGCAAACAGGACAGTGTTTTTCAGCTGTCTTCTGCTTGTAAGATAAGCAACTCCCATGGATGAGGTCAAAAGTTCATCAGAGCTAGCAAGGTGACCGTCAATCTTTACGTCTACTTTAGATTCAATGTGTTGAACCCCAAGCTCAATGCTGAAATATAGTTTTTTTAAATAAGTAAATTAAAATGTTTATGCATTTTGCAAATATATTTTCTCAACAAAAAAAAGAGTACTTTTTTAGTTGTTTTTTTTTAAATACTTATTTTCTAACCTGTAATTGAAGCTGTTTTGGCTCTCTGCTCTAAAGAAACGCCCAGTGGGGGTTGGTCTGTTTTTCAGGGTAGAGAACAGAGTCAGGGTCTTGCTCTTGTCATTTTTATAGGAGATGGCAGTTTTGCTGTCAAAGATTGTGTTGCCTTGGTTCAGGATCAATGCACTGTTCACTTTCAGATCCTAAAAATATATTTTTTGCACAAGGTTATCAATTGTGATACCAACAGTGAAGATTGACCAATACAAATTACTTTCTATATGGATTTCACAGTATTTTTTTTTAACTTTGACAAAGCGTTTTAATTTTATTTGGATTCTATGCTCAAAAAGTTATTCAAACTAGGAGGTATAGGTATAAATTAAAGAAATGTTTCAAGCCAAATAAAATGTTTTTAAACGTTAAACAACTAGAATGTTTTTAAAAATTATACGAAATCAAATGTTTCAAAAAGTTCCATAGCTAGATCAATAATGTTTATAAAAGTCACATAACTAAAATGTTTTTAAAAGTTCCATAGCTAGATCTATAATGTTTTCAAAAAGTTACACAAAGACTTACAGCAGGTAACTGTACAGTGATATCAGTCTTGGTAAAGTCTTTTCCTGAAATAGAAGCAGCTACGCCAATCTGTTTGCTTTCATCTCTGTCAACATCCCAGCTAAAGGAGCCGTCAGCTTTCACCAGCATTTTATTGCTGCTATTGAAATAGATTTAGATACATTAATATACATAAATCTTCAACAGAATGTGTGCATTATTTCATCAGGAAAGATGAGATATGGTTTAAATTATTATATTCTAAAAGTGAATAAGATATTGGTGCTTTATTTTTCGGTTCATTTTTTCAATCTACACAAAGTTGAGAATATGAATATATTTAGTAATGAAATAATAAACTGAATATAATAGAGTAAGCCATATTTATATAACATTTCATTCAGTCTTTTTACAGAAATCAGTCTTAACCTTAAATCTAACTCATCACAGCTAAGTCAGCACCAAGCTTTATTAACTGACACAATGGTTATGATGAACATATTGCATAAACTCCAGGAGTTTGAGGTAAGCTCAGATCAAAGGTTTGCTGTTACCTGAGAGATCCTGTCAGACCCAGAGTTCTAGTTGGGAGGCCAAGCTTGAACTGTCCCTTGTAGGACTCATCGTCACTGTCAATGTTAGCGGTGTAGGAAACCTTGGCGCTGTCATCGTTACTCCAGTAGACTTTGCCAGAGCTACGAGATGTGTAAAAATGTCATGTGTAGGTACCAGAAAGTAAAAGAACTCCTAAAGATATAAATATTAATATTCATGAGCAATTCTAAAAACTGTATCATTTGTAAGCACCAGTAAGTAAATTATTTCCAAAGGATATTTTTATTACTCTGGGTACCAGTAACGGAAAATTAATATTAATGAGGTGTTATAAAAAACTGTTATTGGCCCTGTTTCTACTATAACTATGTTATCTTTGTTGCCTAGAGATTGTAGACAGCTCAATACCTCTTAAGTTTGTTGGCAGAGTTGAAGAGAGACTGTTCCACTCCTACGGAGCGAGATGGATGTACTACACTAAAGCTGAGCTGTCTGTCAGTAGCATAGGAGTTGGGGTTGTTCTTCATGGAGGTTAAAATGTTGATTTTCTGTGTTGGGTCATTCCTGGAATATATTGCATCAGCATTAGTAAAAACAAGTATTTGAATTTGTACATATTCTCATACAGTTGTTCAGTATATGTTATCTTTAGTGTAAAAAATGCTCTGTAAATAGTTGTTGTTTTTTTTTGCAAAGATTAATTCATATCTTTTGAAGGAAGATTTTTTTTCTCTTACTTGTCCCAGTTCAAGTAGATTTCCAGCTCACTGGTTTTAGCATTGTGGAGTATGGTGACAGTGTGCTCCATTGGGACAGGTTTGCGGATGTTGAGGGCGGTCTCGTGCTTCTGACCAAGGGTGTATTTGAAATCTCCATCAAACAGCTAAAAAATGATAATTGTCAAAAACTTAAGAAACGAGTTTAGGACAAATAAAATAATTTTTTTAGTGCTGAAAAATAATTTTTTTTCATTAAAACAAAAAAAAATGACTAAAGGACTTTGAGTTCAGTCAGAAAAAAATAAAACTTACGGTGTTGCTGTTGACGTCAAGAAGGAGTTTTGAGAAAACTTTTCCTTTTTCAAAGCTGTGATCAATGTTGATAGAGACATCTTTGAATACATGGTATGGCAAGTTCATTTTCAGTTCAGCTTGGTGCTCTTGTTTGGATGCTCTGATGGATTGCTTTGTAAGATATCTGCCGTCCAAAACAATCTACAAAACAAATCAAAAACATATTTTGACTTGATGTTTTTCTTTTCATGACAATTCTCAGCAACTAATCTTGGACTATTGGTTGTAATTGTAACTTTTGAATTTTCCAGAGCTTAACAAAACATCTCATAAAAGTTTCTTTCATTAGCATTCTAGCAAATGTTAACCGGTTAACTGAAATATAAATGAAACCACTTACTGGTTTGCTCTGACCGACTTCCACTTCAAAGTGAGACTTTTTGCCTTGGTATTCATCTTCAGAGTTCTCCAGAGTCAGCGAGTACTTTTGGTAGTTTCTGTTGTTGCTGTCAATGGCCGCAAAGATTTTCATACTGTTTGGACTGGTGTACTGCAACATACCTTGACCTTCAATTTTGTTTGACCTGGAGGTGATAATAAAGTTGACACTGCCGTCCAGGAGCTCACCGTTCATATCAATGGTGACCTCCTTCAGGTTGTCGAAGGATGTGGTCAGGCGGTACTTGGCGCCAGTGATGCCTGTGAGAGTAAACTCCACACCGTTGCCCAGATTAGCTCTGGCGTTGATTCGCTTGCTGTCGTAGTCCCCTGAGATGATGATCTCTTCATAGCCCCTGACGGGGGTTTTGACATTGAAAGCCAGGCTCTTGATGGGGGCTTTTTGGATGATCAGATCAGAGCTGTACACCTTGTCGTTTTGATTTAGGTTCACGCTGCAACTGAGTCTGTTGCTTTGGCCCTCGTGTCTGTATTCAAATTTGGTGGATCTGTAGTCAGAGAATGGGGTGGTGAGTTCAGCTTTGAGTTCAATGCGTTGGTTGGAATATCTGTAGAACATGGTTTTGGCTACAATTGCTTTGTCCTTGGAGAAATTAATTTTGAAAAAGGTGTCGAATTTGTCCAAGTCTCCTGATTGTTCAATCTCATAGCCAACGAGGTCGTAGTTAAAGAAGTTTTCAATTTGTAAAACACTTCTGTATTTAGAGTCTGTCATCAGTTCAAAGTGGCCCTTGACCTCTTCTCCATCAGAGAGTGCCCTCATGCTCAGTTTCATGTTCTTGGCTTCTCCTTCCTTGTGGATGGTGAGTGTGTGGGTGTGGCTCTCACTGTCCAGTGTGTAGCTGACTGTAGCGCTGTAATCAATAACATCGTCCTCTGCCTTAATGTTCACCTCACTTTCAATGACGTTTCCATTGGATGTGGAGAGCTTGGTTTTGGTGTTGTAGTTGGAGTAGCCTCCCTTGTGGTCAACCTGTGCAGTGAAGCCTGGCATCCATTTTCCTTTCGCGGCAACTTTCCCATGGATTTCATCAGAGGGGCTGCTGGTTTCCACCTGGGTGTCGATTAAAGATTCCTTGTTCCTAGCCAGTTTAGCCATGGCTACCATGTTGCTGAGGAATCCCTTCTTGCTGAGATTCAACTCAATGTTTCCAATCTTCTCCACGGAAGATTTAATCTCGGCTTTGGCTGAAACTTTGTCAGACCTGCAGTCGTGGCTGAGGTTAATGATGGTTGACTTGAAGTTCTCGGCTGTGGTTGTGAGAGTGAACTCCACCTCCCCTTTCTTCATGCCGGCATAGTTGACTGACAACTTTCCAACAACGTTGTCATCACCGTAGCTACCTTCAAATTTGGTTTCGCAGCTTCTTTCAGGGTAGGTTGACTTGGTCTCGTGTCCAAAGGAGAGCTTGAGGTCATCAGTGTAAGGTGTATTCAGTTCAAAGCTGGACTTGTATGTACTTGGGCTCATGTTGTTTGTGAATGACACTTTCACTGCCTTGGCCCCAAGCTTTACGCTAGCGTCTCCAACAACATTGTTGATGTTGCCCAGGAGTTTAAAGCTGCCTTCAAATTTATCATAGCCTGTAATGGTCAGACGAGTGTTTCCTGTGGCGGTGTCACTGCTTGATGAAAAGGCGGCTTCACCTTGAGCTCTGAAGTTACCAATGCGGGTTTCTGTCCGGCTGTTGAACCCCTTCTTGCTGGTGTCGTGTTTCAGGGTGAAAATGTTGTTCCTCAAGTTTTGGAAAGGTGTGTTGAGAGAAAAGGAAACTTCAACGTTCTTGCTCCAGTCCATCGTGAGCTCTGATGTCATTTCCTGCTTGTTCAAGTTGGCTCTCCATTTAGACTGGACATTTTTGTTTTGGGAATTAAAGGAGAATTTCATGCCTGCGGTTTCAAGTTTGGCATGTGGTGTTTTGAGGGTGACTTCCATGTACATAGGCAGGTCAAATTTGTAGGTTTCATCATAGCTGTAAACTCCATATGTTGGTGAGGACACTTTGAACTGTACAGAGGTGCTTCCATCTTCTTGGATCTTCTTCCATGAAGTGATCTCAACAGATGGCAGTGCTGTGTGTGGGGTGTTGAGGTTAAATTTGCTTCTGTGTTCACCGTTTCCATACTCAACAGCAAAGACAGTGTCATACTTTTTAACCATTGGCAACAATTCAAAATCGGCGCTTGCTTTCACACTGCCGTCATCCATCTCAAGCATGGCTCCATAGTTCAGTGACTTGAAGTAAGGGCAAGGAGTGTTCATTTTGGTGCGGATCTGCATATCATCAATGTTAAGCTTGTTTTCAAACTCAATCTTCTTGTCCACATCATAGTCAATGAGGGTGTAGGTGGTGTACTCGGAATCTTCCAGCTTGTGGGTTGCCTGTACAGCTATGTTGGCCAGAGCCTCAAAGGGTGTAGTCAGTTTGATTCTCATCTCAATGTTGTCAGATGATTCCAGTCCCAGATAGCCATCAAAATCAACTCTAGCCCATGGCTTCCACTGCAGCCAAGTGGAGACAGACAGAGGATTCAGGAATCCGCCCATTTTATAGGTGGCTTGTCCGTCAACCTTATGCTGATAGAATGGGGTGATGATGTAAAACTTAACATTGCCTGGTTCTAGATTGACGTTGTACACGGCTGTTTCAACTTTGTTCTTCTTGAAGGAGGCGCTGCTGTCGAATCGTTTACCCCCCAGGTTGTGGTTGAAGTTGAGCTCCATGTTCCTGTACTGCTCAAAAGGAGACTGTAGGACAACTTTTCCACTGACAAGCCCAGCGTTGTTTGAACCTTCAATGCTCACCACCATTGTCTTGCCTCTGTTCCACTTTGAGGTCATTGAGCTTCTGATATTCTTATAACCAGAGGTGGCGTGTTTCCAGGTGGTTTCAAAAGAATCCTTTGGCCAGCTTACCTTGATGTTACCATCATTGGATACATCACCATCATTGCTGTTGTGGTTGACTTCAATTCCAGCGTCGTATTTGTTGTTGTTATGGGTAAGGGCAGCAGAGGTGACGTAGCTGTTGTCATTGTTTTTGTGAGCCAGATTGATTTTAACATCTTTAATGGCCTGAATGGATGACTTGAGCTCAAACTTGGCACTGAGGTCGTTGTTGTAATCATCGCTGTTGTCTTCTCCCACCAGAGTCATAGCTACCTGGTCGTTGTTCCTCTTTCCTGTGATGACAGTCATGAGGGATGAGTCATACTTGTGGTTCAGCTCAAAGTCAAACTCCTTAAAGCTCTTGTTTGCTGTGCTAACTGTGACTGTGGCTTTGGCGCTGTTGAATGAGAATGGACGTTCAATGTTTACGTTTGAAGTAAATTTAGGCTTTCCTAAACTGATAAATTTCCCACCAGCGTTGTATTTTGATGGATCAGAGCTGAAGAACACGTTAGCTCCTAAATCTTCATAGCCTGAAAATGGTGTTTTGAGGTTGACATTAGCATTGATGGACTGGTCAGTTTTCCTCTCTGTGTTCTTGAATGAGCCGGAGATCTCAACCTGGCTCTTAGTGTTTCTGCCAGCGTCCCAGTCAAGAGAAATGGAGCCGTCGTATTTGTCCTTGTACTTGCCCTCAGCCTCGGCCTTGATTTGTCTAGTAGGGTAGGTCAGCTCAAGGTTAACTTTTCTCATCACCTGAGGAGCGTACTTGGACTGCACCATGGCGCCGTACACATCATCACCGTATCTGGCATCAAAAGCTGTCCTGAAATTCTGTGAGCGGATGTCCAGGGAACCATTGCATTGGATCTGAATAAGTTTGAAGCCATCCAGATTAATGTCAGAGCGCAGGTCGTGGTTGTTGGACTGTAAAGTGTAAACTGTCTTCATGGTGTGCTTGGGCTTGCCATTGTCAGAGTACTCAAGGGTGTGCTGGTACTGTTTGTCTGTGTTTTGTACAAAGCCTGTTGTCACTGCGTACTTCCTGCCTTCTGCATTAAGAGTTGCCTCTCCTGTGTAGCTCATCAGTTTCTGTTTTGGCTTCTCCCCCTTGATTTTAACAATGATTGGTTTCTTGAGGACAGGTGTTAGTTTCAGTGATAAGCTGGAATCAACGTTGATTGGGCTGTGGCTATGTGATACTTGCAGAGAGGTGTCCCAGTTCTGTAATTTAAAAAACAAATTACAGATTAACGCAATCATCAAAAAAGCCATGTTTTTTTTTAGCTTTTAAACAATTCAAAAACTGTTAAGAGCTGAATAATTTCTTTTCACCTCCTGATTCTAAACTGTAGACGTTGAACAACTGTAAGCTATACCACTTAAGATATCACCCCATGAACAGCACAAAATTTTCAACAGCCTGACAATTCAGGTACCAAATACTTTTTACTGACCTTTTCTGGCAACTGAGCTCCAATGGAGAAGTCAATATCTGTATCTCTGAGACTCAGAGCTTTCTTGGCGAAGTTGTAGGTGAGGGTCAGCTTCTTCTTGCTGTCGTTGGGGTCACTGCCATATTTAACTTCAACTGAGGCATCACTGTACTTGTTTTTGTGGCCAAATTCAACTTTCACGTTGGTGTTGTAGTCTTTGTTTTGTGCCATGCTCAGATCACTGTGCATGAGATCAAGTTAGAACTCTTCATTAGTGAAAGCAAAACAAACACCATCAGTTTATATTTTATAATTTTAGCTCACACTCTAATGCACAATGTAACCAAAAGTTACATTATTCCTTAAACCATATATATAATGTTTATAGAAAAAGAAAAATTGATTAGCATACCTGGTCACAATAAATCTGGGATTCTTGTCGTTGAATTTAGAGACCAATGTAATGCTGTCCTTGCCAACTTTAGGAATGTTGTAATTGGCTTTGATTGTGGAAGTCAGCAGGTTCTTGCGCTGAATGCTGTTGACCATGTTGATCCCACCAGTTATAAAAGGAGAGGTAACTTTGCCGTCAAAAATATATTTGTCTTTCTTAGATGTTGTGTATTTGACTGGAATAAAAAGTGAACTTTAGTTTCATTTTTAAAATTCAGATTAAAGATTATTAATCTTAAAATAGAAATGATATAATAATTAAACTTAAAAATAAACATTATTCAATAACAATATACACTGTCATATTTAATAAATTTAATTCACTTTAGGTCAAACATTTTTGTAGGCCTAATTATGTAACCCTACATTAAATTCAATCAATCACTCACAATGCGACAATAATCTACACAGTTGTCTCTCCTACTAATTCACTTTCCCATTACAAATAAAGCTTTGAAAAAGAAATACTTACAAGTCACGTTGGTTGGTTTGTATTTAAGAGCAACGAGAGAAACGCTGCCACTGATGACTTTGTCTGGCCTGTACTCCCCAGCTCCAGTGAATGAAACCACGGTCTTGTCTGAAACTTTGACTGTCACTTCAGGGGTAACTTGAATGCTGTAACAAAAAAAAAAGAGTTCATTTTTTTTAATCATCAAGTACCATTTTTTTTTCTATGTCGTATATAATAGTAGAATGTTATAAAAATAGTTGTACTCATTAAAATATACTTTTAATAATTCTTGTATTAGTGATAGAATGTTTTTTTTTTTAAATATCACTTTGGGCACATACCTGCTACCCTTTTTGCCATTAATGATGGTGCCAATGTTGACAAAGTAGTTTTCTTTTTCACCACTGCTGAAACTGGAAGTCAATCTCTTCTCATTCTCAAGGTTCATCAGATCAGCTGAATTTTTTTAATACACAAAAAAATGAATATTACACATAAATAATAACAAACATTTTTTTTAAATTTAAGTCTGGATGGTGGTCACTAAATAAAAATTCGCAACTTGAGTTTCAAAGATCTAAAACTGACAGTACATGAGAGTTGTAAGAAATTTTTGTGTGAAATAATTACCCTTGAAGTTGTAAGGGACCATGTATCCACTCATTGTCAGGTCAACATGGACTTTCTTGATCTGGTCAATTTCAACCTCACCAGAGAGGAGAGTTTGGGTTTTTCCTTTGTTGGTCAGCTCAATCAAGGGAGTGAACACCCTGCTGTTTCCACGTTTGTTGATTTTTACTTCAGAGGCCACGCCGTATTTGTTTGCATCATCAAGCATGACACTGCCCACTAGACTGTACAGATCTTTATTCATAACTACACCACCTGAAGACAAATATTTTAAAATGTACATTTCTATTGACTATTCATTAAATTTATAACAATTATTATTGATTTTAATACTTTTTTATTTCATTGATGAAATTAAACACATTTTTATAAAATAGTTTGAAATATCACTTTTTATATCAATTTAATAAATTCTTTAATTATATAATCCTGGCATGATTGTGCAAATATACCGATGTAGATTTAAAAACCTTCAAGTGAAGTTAGTTATTATTAACTAGAAGGCAGTGGACTAGGATTGCATGCTATATACTCACTGTTGAGGTTGATTTTCTTCCAGGGAGAAACAACATTAACGTCAAGCTGGAGTGGGGAGTAGCCAATGGTGAGATCTGCTGAGATCATTCTGTCAATGGTTGATCCAGGGGTGTTCATCAAAAACTGTGCAATGCTGTTTTTCTGGTTCTATAGAACAATCATTTAATGACAGTGTGAAAACATCAAAAAAATGTAATCTGTATCATTGGCAAATATTTAAATACTGAATCTTAAAATTTGAATGAAAATCTCATTTATTTTCAGATATTATTAATATTTTAATGAATATTAATAAGACATTAAAAAGTACCTCAACTCTCTTGGCAAAGAGTTTATAGATGGTGTGTGTGTCTCTTCTGTAGGAAACAATGCTGATGCTGCTTGGTCCAGTCAGAGGGAAATATGGTGCATCACTAATAGCAGAGGCATTAGGGAACTGGATTTCTCCACAGAATTCAACACCAAGAATGGTGGCCATTTTTTTACCTGTTGGTGATCAAATAAATTAATTTTCATAAAAGTTTTATAACACTCTAATTTTAAGTATTTTTTATTTCATTTTTGTTAAAGTTTGAATACTAGAAAGACAAATTTGTTTTAACTGGAGCGTTACCTGTGCAGTATTTGTAAACTTTGCGGTTTGTTTTGATCATCTCCTGCTCCTTTTCAATTTCGTTGTGGACAATGAAAAACTGGGATCTTAAAAAAGTAATAAATTCATTTCAATTATGTTTAGCTGTTAACAAATACAAATTGCCATTCAACATGTACCATTTCAGAACAATTAATCTACCTTCTTTAATTTACATCTTTCCCATTTCAAAAGATATTCTTATATTTTCTAGGATATGGTTTCACATAAGTAAGTACTTGTTAAGTTAAAATTTTATGTTGTTAACATACTTGGCATTGAAAATTTCCATGTTGTCTCTAGGTGGGTCAATCTCAACACTAAGTTCACGGCCTCTGTTGATTTCTATGCGTCCCTTGATGCCAGTGCTGGAGTGCATGGTGTTGCGCATTCTAAGACCAAGTTTGGCGACAAAAGCATCAACAGACATTGTTCCTGTGATTTCCAATGCAGCGCTAAAATGTGTAAAGTTTAGTATTAAACAGATGCCAATTTAATTTTTTTTGGCATATATTAATAGAGAACATAAAAGAAATTTAGAACTTAAAAACATAAATACTTCTGTATATTGTTAGAGATATTTTATACATAGCTCTTTATAAATTTTATTATTTATTAGAAAAATTTTAATTTTTAAATTCAGTGTTTATTTATCAATTATCAATTTAAATATGTTTCAATATTTTGGCATATGGGAATACAAGCAAAGAAAATAATTTAAAGTATGAATTACCTTGGCTTAAACTCTCCTTCAATCAAGAGTGAGCGTGGGGAGGTTGACACTTGTCGAAGATCTGCTTTGCCTTCGGCTTTGAGGTCAAAGTTAATGGAACCATTCACCACAATATTCAGTGGTAAACCTGAAATGAGTTAAATAAATTATTAACTGAAGCTCATTTTCAAACTTGGCTTGATACTTTACATCAACCGTTACAGTATCAAAATGTACGAACCTGCAATAGTTGGAATAACAAGGGAGACATCCATCAACTTTTGGCTGTGGGTGTAGGCTACTTCCTGTCTGTTGGCCAGCTTGATCAAAATATCCAAAAAGTTGGGTGTTTTTCCAGATTTAAACAGGCTCTCAGCTCCTTTGGCATGTTCAAAGAAAAGTTCATTGCCAAACATACGAGCATAGGCGAATCCTTTCACGTCATTCAGCTTTCCTGTGGCCTGTAAAGAAAAGGGAGATTATCTAAATTATTTACTATTTAAAAAATTAATGCATAAAAAATACTTTTAAATATTTATTTAAATTATCATCTTGAGCTTTTATCATTTCAATTCCAATAATTCTATAAAAATAAATATTGGTCTATCATAGATACATTGCTTTGGTAGTGGGTATTTCATTTGTAGTTATTTTACCTTGTTATTATTGGGGAAATATCCTGTAGATCCCAGAACCTTTTCAATCAAAGCTTCCAGACCCTCAACTCGTCCACCAGCCTCAAAGATGTTGATGGAGTTTCCAAACAACTCAACTGTCAGGTTGGCTTTAGCATAACGGGGAATAGGAGACTCGGAGCTCAGGATGACATCAGCGCCAGCGACCAGACCAAGGTTCAACTTGTTGATGAGGAATGATCCCTCAAAGTTTTTAGAGTATTTAAGTGCACTCAGGTCAAATGATTTGAAGGAGAGCCTGGAAAATAAAGAAAGAATTCTGATCTTGAGTATACCGGTAATAATTATCTGTAGGTGCATGCTAGCTTAAATTTTAGTCATTTTGTTTTAAACATTAAAATGGAAATAGCCAATTTTAGACAATTTAAGTCAATATTTTAAAAGAAAATGTAAATTATATTGATTCCTAGAAATGTTACTTCAAAATGAGAATGGAAATATTTTGAAAGAGAAAAAAGTAAATAAGATTAATTCCTAGAAATGTTACTTAAAACATGAGAATGGAAATAGTAAGTTTTCTTACTTGCTGATAGCTGCAGCTACTTCCTGTTTGTGGGGGTCGGAGGTCTGCTTCAAGTTGGTGAGGTGACTAGAAATGTAGGACCCAACCTGGTCATCGTTTTCATTCTGCAAGAGCTGGGCGATCTTGTCCAAGTTGTCTTTAGTGGGGCATCGCATCACAGAGAGGTATGAGAAGATTCTCACTTCAGAGACTTCGCTTTGGTCATTCAGGATAGCCCAAAGATCATCATTCTGAGGAATTTTTTAAAATTGGCCACAATATTAAAATATGAATAAGAAAATGATTTTAAAAATCAAAAAAAAAATTTTTTGTATTTTAATCAATGAAAGTAATATTAAAATATAAAATAGAATATGATGATTTTTTAAAATAAAATACAACAATTTTTTAATGTTTAATCAATGGGCACAATATTAAAATATGAATAAGAATATGATGATTTTAAAAATAAAACTTCTTTTTTATTAATTTGAATCAATGGGCACAATATTAAAATATGAAATAAAATATGATAATTTTTCTTACTGCTTTGCTGTCACAGGGGAAATTTCTAAAGGCCTCAGCAGCTGCTGACCTGACTTCAACAGGGGCAGATTTTGCTTTTAGACAGGTAGCCAGATTGACATCACCTGTCTTGCCGAGGTTGCCAGCAGCTCTCAGTGTTTTCATGACCTTAAATTAAAATGCAAAGAAATTAATTAAATATGTATTACATATATAATTACAGAAAACATTTTAAAATGTATGTAAATCTGTTAAAGTAAAAGTATGAAAGAATTAATTTCCATTGGCAACTCTGGATAAAGAGCAGTGCTCACCAAACTAAGATCTCTTTCCTTGACTGCACAATTTCTGGGTAGTTTCTCGTTGATTTTTTGTGTAATGGCACCCATGTTGTAGTCATCTCCGCAGGTTGGGACTTTCTTACAGTAGTTGTTCACAAGGGCAGTAATGGGCATCACAGCATCATTGTAATAGTTATCATCCAGTAAAGGCTGATTTTAAAAATAATCAAGAAACTGTTATATAATTTTCAAAAATACAATTGTTTTTCAAAAACATGCTATAAAGAGTAAAAACTATGTGCGATTTCAAATCAAATTCCTTTTATCCTTTTTAACTATATTTAGCAGTTTTTTTTATTTATTTTACTTACTGTAATGCTTGTAATCATCTCACTGGTTGGAGTTTGGATCAGAGCAAGAGAAGCTAACCATGCTTTAGCTAAGACACCTTTAACATCACCGGCTTTAATCAAGTTGGACATGAGTTCCACAGATGCAGAGGTTTCTGTCATGGGCAGGGCGTCAGTGAAAAATTTGCTGAAAAAATTAAAACAGTTGTAGTAACAAAGCTAAAGAGAAATTGTTCTGAACTAATAGTTTTTTTTAATTGTTATATTAATTTTGTATTTTTCTGTTTGAAAAAACAAAATCTTTTCAGTCATACTTCACAATAATTGTAAAATTAATAAACTCAAATGTAATAATAAATAAGTAGTAATTTATTATTTTATACATTAAATAAAAATATGGAATGTAAATCATTCCTAATGTATTTAAGTGTGTCAAAAATGTTAAATTATGTGTACAATTATTTTTTTCCATATAAACACATTCTTACATGGCTCTTCCATTGTCGGGGCACAAATTCTTGTTTTTCAACTGGGTATGTAGATCTCCAAGCTCTGTGGACTTCAGTGCTTTCATCACCTTCACAAGCTGCGAAAACAGTCTTGGTGTTTCGGGTCTAAAATGAACAGAGGGTTAAATCATGAGTTTGATTTTAAGTCACATTTGCCTGGTTCTTGGCAGTTATAATTTTTAAACAGAATTTATAGTTTTCCCCATGTTGTAAGCAGAATGTTAAGGATTTATTACACTAAGTAGTTGAATTTTAAATTAGTGTTACATTTTTTTCGGAAAATGTTATAGAAATTATACCTGAGATCATCCTTGGTCTGGTCACAAATCTCCTTCAGAGTTTGCTGGGCAGATTCCCTTGCATTGTTGCTCTGATCATCATTTCCGAAATGTTCAAACAAAAGGCTGCTTCTGGTTTGGACGGTATCTAAAAATGGAAATTGTTCTAGTATAAATAGGATGCAATCATTCTTGTATAAATTGTAAAGAAGAACAATAAAATATAAAGAACAACAAGTTCAAAAAGTTAGTTCTGATATATCAGTACGCTATATTTAGTTACCTTTATTCATATCAATTCCACTCTTCTGAGTGATAAGGGTGAGTTTTTGCTGCACTTTAGTCCTGCCACCGCTTTCTTTGTTGGAGAATGGGGCAAAAATGTGGTTCTCCTCACAAGACACCATCTTCAGCACTTTATCACTGTTTACAATGTAGTCACAGGTGTGGGTGCCTTGCATGATGGGAAGGGACTGAATCTCCTATTTTTCGGTAAAATATTTTGCATTTAGTAAAGTTCTAAAGTCATTTTTTGACCTAATGGTCAAAAGAAGAAGGTAAAAGTTATTGATCATAAGAAAAAGAATTATGTTACTTATTTATAATAAAGGATAGTGAAAAAAGAAAAGTAAGGAAAAATGAGACATGAGACTTACAGATGGGACATTGTAAGAGATGGTCTGGTAGAAGCTTGTGTATCCATCTCGCTTGGAGCAGGCGACTAGGTTTTTGGATTTCTTGACAGTTGTGTCCTTCCAAGCACCCCAGGACTTAGCAACACTGTAATCAGCTGTGCACTCTCCAGTGATATCAGTCTGTAAATGAACAGTTTATAAATTCCAAAGGCTTTTCATTCATTATCTTAAGAAATAAATAATTTTTAAACAAATGTTTACATTACATTATTTTTAATGTACTAAAATTCTATTCTCTATTTAACTCTTTAGTTGAGAATTACCTCTGACATTTTCTGATCCTTTTCAAAACTATCCATACTGTTTTGGAAAGCTGAGAGCAGACCTTTCTTGAAATTAAGAACCCATGTTGATTCGTCTTCATTAGGGCACACAGATGCAATGATGCCATCATCGAATGAAAATCTAAGCATGTGTTCTTGTAAAGCTACCTTGAATTCATCTTCCCTATATATGTAACAATAAAGTCAGTTTTTGTCAAGCAACAAGAAAAAGATAACTAAAATACTGACATAAATATAACAAACTGTGCAGTTAGTTCTACTTCTCTCTTTACATTATTTAGCTTAATCAGTAAGTCACCCCTAATGAAACTATCAGAATCAGATACAAATAAATATTTATACCACTGTCGAAAACCCAGATGCTGTATCAACTCTTTAATGTAGAACACATTGGTTACTCAATATTTTTTTAAATAAATATAAGAACCGTAACTCACCTGTCAGAACTCTTCAGTTCTGTTGTGTAGGCATCAGAGTGTGAGATTCTGACATCTTTAATTTTCAAGGCGAACTCACAGGTATCAATGGTCTGAATTTCAGCTCGTGCCTAAACAAGTTGATTTATTTAGGTCAATAATTACATCACCGTCAACACTAAGTTACACATTGTATTTAATTAATTAGGGTACAATATATAAGCCATTCACATGGCATTTAGTCTTGCAGAAATCGTTGACAAAATAATACTTTTAACCCTATCAGGCAGCCTATATAAATCTGCATCAGCAAATAGCTAAGCTAACAGAGTTTTTATAAGTTTTGCAAATGTTTATACCTGGATAGACAACTTTGCTGAATCTTTGGTGGAACCAGCCATTGTGGTGTCTGTGTCAACTTTGTAGTCATAGATGTAGGTTGTGTCGGGTGCATACTTAAACTTGCTTGGTTGGTCTGTTAGTGATACAAATTGAAATTTATCAAACATTATCAAAGAAGTTCATTTATTTTGTACTTAATACTAAGCTTGACCCTTAGAGCTATGAAGTTATGACTTACATTCACTTCACTAAAATCTCTAGATAATATTAATATATTATACAGAATATAGACTAGTACACTAGTGACTAGATCCAATCCAATATTTTATCTAGATCTATAATAAGATTAAATTAAGAACATTCCTTTGCTGTTTCATTTTTTTTGTCCCTTACTTCTAGCTTTGAAATTAATGTATTTTATGTAGGTTTAAAATCACTCAACAGGTTTTGTTGTATTTCTAACTATTTTATTAGGGGCGACTATAGATTCTAGATCTAAATAGGATTCTTGGGGGGAGTACAACTTGTTACAAAACGCGATGGTGGAAGGCCAAGGGGGAGAGGGGTAGTTAAATCATAAATGATTACATTAAAATTACATTATCATTATTTTTAAATTTTTGTTAAAAGTGATTTCAAAGTTTTTGAAAACATTAACCTAATTAAATATGTAAACAAGATAAGTCTATTTATTGTTGTTGTAGGCCTATTATATATTACCGATACTAAGATTTTTAAACGTCTTGTTTAATGAGTGAATTCTAATAGTCAGTAATAGATCTTGGTTTACAGGTGTATGTGCATGATCACTTTTAATTTGCCAGTTTGGCCTATGCAAAATATTATTAGCTTAGGGTAATTTTCAATTGTTTTATTTATTTACATTGGTAATTTGCTAAAACTAATTATTGGTTATAAGTTCAAATCCAATTAATCAATTAATATTAATTTTGTTAATATTTAAAATATAGTAGATCTGTATCCACCCACCCAATTTTACGTGACTTTTTGAACTCAATACAAAGGTCAGTTATCTTCCCGATAAGAAAGATCGATAACAGGTCAGTTAATTGTAATTACATTAAATACGATATGTAGGCTAGTTAAGCTAGAGTTCTAGGTCGATCAGTTTTCAGTGATAACGCTGTTATTAACTGGAACGAAAGCGAAAGTGATAAATGTTTATCTCACTTAATCACAACTGATGAAAGCCCTACATATAAGGCCTTTAATCTGGTATGCTAATAAGTGCGATAAGAACTTAATAAATTTTTGGTAGATCTATCTGGCCGAACTAGTTCAATACTTTACTTTAATATATTACATTTGGCTGATCATGTTATTGTACCTGGCAAGCTTCCGCCAAAAACGTAATCGCTACACTACATTCTATTTATAGACACATAGATTTAGAAAATAATCATTTATTATCTATCAGCCCCGCGATAACATTTACCGTTTAATTAAGTTCATTGAAAGCAGAATATTTTTACCAACTTTATATTGAAATAGGCATAATCAGATTACAAAGATATCGAATTAATTAAAGGCCTACTAATAAATGTAATTGATGTTTGGCTTGAGTCCATAATTTAAAAACATATTGATACGATAAAACAAATCTTACTTCAGCAGGACTTTTTTTTAATCAAACATTAGGCTAGAAGTTTAGTCATACAATTTAACTGATTTTTCTCTTACATAAGCTTTATTAAAAGAGGAACTATATAATTATAAAGCGGGAGTATATCATTTAACATGTCTCATGGTAAAATCTGCATGATGTGTGCGAATATACGAAAAACAGGTTTTAAAATTGTTGCACAAACGTATTGCTTATACCACCCCACCCCACCCACTCACACATTTTATCCGTTTTTTATTATAAGATGGCGTTGCTGGGGGGGGGGCATATGTTATGTTATCTTAAACTATTCTAGAGGACGCAATTCGTACATTTGTGTTTCCTTAATTAAGTAAAATCATGACACTAGTGAGCAACATAACTGTAATGATCTTTAATAAATGCGTTATAAAGGTTGGTATGTACATTTTATAGCATCACTACATTTTATACTATGCATGGATAGTATGGTGGAAAAGATATATTCTTAGAAAGCTATGAAAAGTTGTTTTGTTTTTTATTAATTCTATCATTCACTCACCTTTGCATGTCTGTGCGCACGAGTCATCATCGACATTAATGGACCTTTTCTTCATAGGAACTGTAAGGGACAAAACGCACATGTAAACTATCACATATATTTAAATATACACGGTTTTGCCCCTTATTACACGCATTAGTAATGCAGTAAGTAGTAATTTAGTAAGTTATTTTTCATACACATATTGTGTTCTTTTAAATAAACAATAGTTTATCTAAATACCCCATTTATAAAATAACAGTTGAGCTTTCAGAATAATTAAAATATAACTTGGTATTCCAGATTAAGAGAATTTCCAATTAAATAAAAGCAAAACTGTTTTTATATTTAAAAATACAAGCATCGCTTTAATAAAAAATAATATATGGCATGGCATATCCATCAATAGCATCTGATGATGACTGCAGTTAGTTTTTCAAAAATAATAATAACTAGTCATTGACATTAAATGTGTGCTACACTATAGTCAAGATGATGGGTACCAATGTTAATCGAGATGTTCCTTTTGATTGCATATCCATTGGTTTTCATTTATAAATAAGTGTATATATTTTTATACATTAACATTTTTTTTATTTAAAAAGCTAAATTAAAAAGTTAAAAAACTAAGGATGTTTCATCTTTAATCATTGCAATTGCAATATATAACTTATTTATTTTAATTAAAATTACAAATAAACTTTTTTAAAAAGTTGAAAATGTTTTTCTTACCCGCACTAGCAGCGGCTATAAGCGCCAACACGACCAAGGCTCTGGTGTCCATGGTTGGTCTCAAGGCGAAAAACGTTCTGAGTTTCCCAGCGCTGAGCGCTTATTTTTATACTGGAGGCAACTGTATTCCAATGATGCACACTTTTGGGCCAAAGTTTAACTTCAATGTCTCTGATTGGCTAACCACGATAAGTGTCCACGTGCAGTGCGAGGGAGAGGGAGAGAGCGGTTAACCAAAGTACTGTTCTCAAAGTTACAGCTGACATCATTATACTGACATTTTTACAAGTAGATAGCAAAGTCATCAATTGTCATTATCGTGCCGATAGCGATAATTTTAATCTCTAATTAGATTTGTTAGGTCATCGCAGATCACCCTCGGGTTAAAAATATGGTTTGTGCCATATGGCATACAGATGACGATATCACCTTTAAATTGTCACTGATTTACAGTGAAAGTTTTTTTAGTCACACACATCAGTTAAATGGTATTCATTGTTATCTATTCATATCGATAACATATCTGAAATATTGGCTTTGGTGTATGGTTCGCTGCGCGGAAAGCGAAAGCTTGCTTCCCACGTAAATCTTCTAACACTTGCACTACGGTGGTGTAACGGTAATTTTCCGTACTTTGAGGTCAGCAATTCAGAAAGGTAGATTTAACGTTACGACCCATATCCTACGACCTAATCGAATCCGAGGGAAGAATCAGGCCTTCGGAAATTCAATACTTATAATTCACGTTAAATATATTTGGTGGTCAAGAATTTGATTTGACTTTTGGGCTAAGAAAATCTGGCCATCATGATTTAACGTAGTACTCAATAAACTGAAACCTAGCCTAATCGTTATTTAATGTTGTTACTGTCTGTACGAGAATAATTCCAGAGTGTTGGTCTATCATTAATTTAATTTATTTTTTTTACCTTTTTTTGATAGTTACCCAAATGATTACTTGTTTTCAAGAGCCTGGGATACTACTTTTCAATTGGAGGATAATAGTCAATTTTCAACCGTAAGGGGTGGTCCATAAACGACACTCCTAGCGGGGGGGGGGGGGGGAATCAGGGTCGGACTTAGTTACAAGGCGGAGGGAGGGGGTTTACAGTGGGAACACACACTTTTGTCTTTTAACAAATAGTTTTTCAACCTGAGTTATTTGTGTGGCTTCATTTGAGTGAGGTGTATCTGACTTTTGTAACAATGTGTGACGATGGGGACTGCGGGTAGATAAACATCGTTTTAAAAAGCGTGACGTCCTTAACTCTACACTCAAATAGTTGTTCTTATTGATTAGTCCAACGCCCCTCCCCTTATTTCAAAAAATTATCTTACTTTAAAGATAATGAACATGTTCATCATCATGTTTATTTTAAAGAAATTCTAGGGACTTTCTGCCTCAACCACCATCTCCCCACATAGAGTATACTCATAGACGTCAGAACCAAGGTTTCTTTCTGACATTTTGCTCAAGTGGGGGGGGGGGGTTTGGGGTAGTACTTGAACCTTTCTACGGGAGAGCGGACAATGTTTAAAGTACATTTTCTTTTTATATTATTATTTTTTCTTTTCGTCCGGGGGGGGGGGGGGGGGGGTACGAGGAGAGATGCCTTAAAGAAACACTGTCCAGAACCATATCCTCTCCCAGCCATTTTATTTTGTGCAAACCCTAAAATAATGGCTAGGCATTAAAACTTTTTAATCCCATTCTTTAACGACACCAATTTCTTAAAAAAAATTTTTTTTTTTTAATTGTGTTGCTGGATTAAGACTAAGTTCGGAAGATTATAATTCTGAAGCTGTAAATCGCCGTCTAACAGGTATCAACAGTCATTTCTAAGTATGTAGAAATTCACCATCTGTATTTCTACTTCAGTTTCAACGATGATTGTTCTTCAAAGTATCAGTTACAATGTTGAATTTATTGCAATCTATTCTCTTTTATTGTGATTTAAAGAAATATATTTTTTTAATATGAATAAATCATTTCGACCATTTGTTTTTATAGTGTTAATTTTTTTTAAACATTCCGTTGACTTTACTACAAAGATATATTAAAATGAGTATTTACTGTTGTAAAAACTAGTTTGTAAATTTTAGCTTCATTTTATAGGTGAAAAAATATTCGATAAAAAATTGAAGCAGTTAGGTGTAAGGCCTAGGTGTAAGTGCTAAAAGCACAAGAAATTAAAAAAAAAACCAAGGCAATGACCTACCTATGGAAAGATAACTTAAAACATGTATGGCAAAAGGGTGGGGTCAAGGGCGAACAGACACGTCACTTTAACACAGAAAAGCGTGTTGACATCATTTTCACAACACGTGTAAACTATCTGGCCCTGTCGTAAGCATTAAAAATACGCTGTTAGAAACATGAAAGCAAGCATCAATGTGGATTGAATGTGTTCTAGAAAAAACAGGTCTCTTACTGGTACACGTACGACTGTTGGTAGAAATAAAGGCAAGCAGTATTGGACCACCGGGCAGATGGGGACTAATGTGGTCGAAAATTCTAGACTGATAAAGAATTATGTAGATTAAGTTTTATGACTTTTAAAGTTTTGAAATTGTAGACACGAGCGCACAGACGCCAATAACTGGAACCTAACGTAAATTTGAGACCACTTTTATGTTGTAAGACATTGCGGGGGCCGGGGATTAACCCCTCCCCCATACCCCCTTGCCTGTGTACATTTATAATCCGTGTACATCAAACTGCGGATCAAAAGGTGGGGATCTTAAGTAATACAGTGGTTGAGCGACACACCACTCGAACATTATCAGTGTTCTTCTTCTTCTTCTTCGTTCTTAATTTTTGAATATGGTGGAGGATTCAGACAACAAGTCCAACTTCGTGGACAAACCGGACTGTGGTTTCCAGTTTGTCAGGTGTCCCATATAATTTTTCCCTGAGTGGGGTGGGCTGGGGCCAGTGTCTGCCTCTTGCCTGGCTATACAGAGTACATTCCTGGAGTACGTGCTCTGTGTTTTCCGGGGCCTTGCCACAAGGGCACATTTCGCTACACCCAACCTTCAGTTTTTTGTGCATGTGTTGATTTAGTCTGTTGTGGCCTGTTCTGAGTCGAAAGATTATGTATTGTTGTTTTCGTGTTAAATTGTAATAGCCGTCGTCTTTAATGTAGTGAGGGTGTGTGACAGACCACATTTGCGTTTGTTTGTTTTTAATTATTCTTTTTATTGTTATTGCTTAATTATCAGTGTTTATTTCAGACTTTTTTTCTCCGGGTGGGCACTTGATATTTTCGGGTGTTTTGTGGGGGCTGGCTAAATTTCCGGGGGGGGGGGGGGGGCAGACACTGGTAAAAGTATATATTCTCTATATAATTTTCATTGTGTTTTGGAGGCGGCAGACTTTCTTCCGGAGAGATGCCTGGAAGAAACTCTGATCATTGCCATCTTCTCACGCTCACAATTTGTATTCAGACCCTGAGTTTCGGCTTGTTGAGAGCTGATGAATCAGTTATGTAAAGTTAAAGATAAGGCACAATCGCTTGACATCTCATGGTAAATAAAATAGGAGAATACCATTTTTTTTATAAATGAGCTTGTTTCAGGTCCTGGCGGAACTATTTCTCCATCATTACGTAATTATGATTGTTTTTTAATAACAACATTGAAAACCAATTTGGCTTGGTTTCAGTTTATTGAGTACTAGTACAATGTACATTATCTCATGATGGCCAGATTTTCTTCGCCCAAAAGTCAAATCAACTTTCTGACCACCAAATATATTTAACGTTAATTACAATTATTAAATTTCCGAAGGCCTGATTCTTCCCTATGACTCGATTAGGTCGTAGGATTTAGGTCATAACGTTAAATGGTTCCTAAATAATGTGTACTGGTTTACTGAATTTGATATATATTTAAATAATTTATGTTCTATGTATGGTAGTCACCTTAAGCTATGATCCAAGATTTGTGGTTCTTTTTATTCATACTTTTTTGTCTTTTCAATTATTTTTTTGGGGGGGAGGGGGGGGGGGGGGAGATAGAGAGAGAGAATTGTGGTTCTTTAGTGGGAGTATATATTTTGTTTTCAAAATTCATACTTGAGCTCCATCAACGCTAAAGTTTCTTTGCCATTTTTAACCCATTTAACCAAATAGCCAGATAATTTTCATTTATGACAATAGCAACGTTTTTCTTCATAATGAATTTTATCGTTAAATTGCTCCATAATGAATGTTATCGTTAAAATAGATTGCACGGTCATTTTTTATTAGAAATTTCGTCCATCCCTTTAACTTTTAACAGATAAACAAAATAATGTGCGACGTTTTACAAAGGTCTTTCACACACTTTCACTTTTGAGGTCCATGTTAAGCGCAAAGATAAAGTTATCAGTTGTTGCCCATATAAGGAGATGATTACTTAGATAATCATATCAAAATTTGAACCTTTGTTACAAAAGTTTATCTGTTCGAAAAATAATTGTATTTTTGTGATTCCTCTCAATTAAAACATTTGAACGTTGTTTTTTTAAACTATGTGTTTAATGCTGAACTACAATGACTAACGTCTAAGCATACACAGTAACAAACGCCATTCAAGCAGATATTATCTCTACTTATGTAGTAAAAGTAAGTAAAGTTCCCTATTCGAACCTAACGGTCCATCGAGCAAGTGAAGTAGAGTTCTCCTGTTTCTGTGAAGGGATAGTGTGGCCAGCATTATGCCCAGCCGCATTTTCTTTCCCCAGCGTAAGTTAGGTACCCATCAGAGCTGGGTGGACTTTCTGATCCCAACTCGGATTCGAACTCGAGACTTTCGGGTTAGCAGTCTAGCGCTTTACCGCAGTGCCACATCTTTACATATGTGTTATAATATAATGTTGAATGTGTTTTTCTTCATTGGGAATCATTGTTAATCGATCGTACACGTCTTACACACCTTTAAAATTTGACAATTTTACATAAGACTCAACATATCTAAGAACTATCAATCACAACACCGTAACCTGTGTACTAAAATACCATTGTGATTTTAAAATAAATTATGGAAATCACTTTTCAATCCCCATGTAGAACTGTTGTAAAATATTATTTTGTGTAAAAACAAATTCTTTTAAAAAAAGAAAATAAAACTTTTAAAAATCAACCAGTCTTATTTATTTTTCTTATTGAAGGGAGAGAGAGGGGGCGATGTAGATCTACATATTTTTGCCTTGAGTAGCAACTTTGGCAAATGGCGTAGTTTGAATGTATTGAATAGTTTAGGGTCATAGTTCACACTTCACACACATCGTAGATCACGTAATCAAGTTCAACGGAAACATGAATCTTTTTTTATTAACTATTAACAAGTCAAACAAAACAGGAAAAAAATTTCAATGCTACGGTCAATAGCCTTTGTAATGTTACTCTAGTGATGAAAATAGAAACAGTGTGGATGGGATGGGAGAGGTGTGGGGGTTGAAGTATAAAGTTTCTTTTTTTTCTGTGTCAGTTCGTGTACTTTGTACTATCTACGTCCCCGTGCATCGAGTGAAAGTGTTTTAACTCAAGTGTGATGAACTAGATATCTACTAAGTATATCAGGTCAACCATTCGTGAACTTTGAACCATTCATTAGGATGTTAATAATAGAGCAAAAAAAACAATATATATAGAGCTTATATATATATATATATATATATATATATATATTATATATATATATATATATATATATATATATATATATATACCGTATTTTAGACGGGAAAAGGAAGGTAAACGTCGAGTGTCGCCTTATGAGTCTGCTATCTAGTATATATCCCAATTTATTTATTTATATAATTTATTTATATATGAAAGAGAAAAGTATGCTGGCCAAACCAAACTTGGAAAAGGTCAGATTATGTCAGCAATGCAGAAGCAGCCCGGAATGTGGGCCCGACTCGGAGGAATCAACCGGAACCGAGTACGATGGAGAGGTGTTGTTACGTCCTTATGCTCCACGGGCTCCACAAGCTATATATATATATATATATATATATATATATATATATATATATATATATATATATATATATATATTAAAATATCGGGGGGGGGGTAATATTATTCGTAAATTTATACGAGAGTGTTGAAGCTCTCCTGGGTGGTTTACTTTACATAACTTATGCCCGATGTTAAACGCTGTTGTTTTGTTGTTGTTGTTGTTGTTTTTTTTGTATTTTAATTAACTATCATGAATACCAACAACCCACGATGATACCATTGGTGATAACACCACGTTGAAAGTTAAATGCAACATATCAACAACAAATGCTGTAAACAAAGTATTGTCAACTGGTTATCGCTTTTTGTTGCCCACGACGTATTCACCGACTTTGTGGTGTATTGAACCTTTAGAACCTTGTCGTTCTGACCTTACTGTGTACGTCACATCAAGGGAAATAATAACGCTAGATAGGTGGTCCTCCTTGCGTATCTCTTGTTTGTCCGTGGGATTAGATGAGCCTAGGCACTTGATTAGTGATTAACAGGGTTCGAATGAGGCCGTGTGTGTCCAGAGTGGACGCTGTAATGTGTGTTGGTAGGGACTTTCTATATTTGAATTTTTGTACCTGAAATCGCACCCAAGAAACTTCACAAATCTATACAAAAGTTATTGACCAAATATTTGTAATTTTCTAAATACAATAAAAACTAAGGTTCTATATCTGGTTTTGTTTTGTATTGTTGTTGTTTTTTTTTTGTTGGGGGTGGGGGAGGGGATATAGAAAAGAATGATTGACGGTTTGGTCTCGGGGGGGGGGGGGGAGATAATGGCATTCCGATAGAACATACAAGATTCATTTCTGTTACACGCAATGTGAGATTTACTATCCAGTTTTGTGCCCTTGGTTCTTTCTAATATTATTTTATAGTTCATTATCAGCATAATCTTTACCCTTTTGTGCCCAAGAGGTCATCCATAAATAACGTCACGCTTTTTTGGACATTTTTACCTCCCCCCTTCACCTCAGTCACACGTCGTCACAAAAAGCGAGACCCCATAAAATGACGTCACACCTCAACCCACAACCCCCCTCAAAATTGCTGTTGGATTTTTTTTAAACATCGATATTTTCCAAAATTTTGTTTGAACTCTGTCAACATAGAGTATTTTAATCAAATCCCTATTACAATTCATTAAGTGGTCATCCATAAATGACGTCACGCTTTTTTTGACGATTTTTTACCTCCCCCCCCCCCTCTCGTCCGTCACACGTCGTCACAAAAAGCCAGACCCCCCCCTAAAATGACGTCACACTTCAACCTACAACCCCCCTCAAAATTGCAGTTGAATTTTTTTTTAACATCGATATTTTTCTAAAATCTTGTCTAAACTATTACAATTTATTAAAACAGTGATCTAAAACGCGAAATAATGTCTAAAATTCGTTTTTTAACATTGCTTTTTTATAATGCAAAAGTGTGACGTCGCAAAATCTGACCCCCCCCCTTTCCCCCTCATCACACATCGTCACAAAATTACGGACCCCTTCCCCTCCCCCCTACGAGTGTGACGTCTTTTATGGATGACCCATAATACAGTTCTCTAATACGCGAAATAACGGCTAAAACTCGTTTTCTAGCATTGCTTTTTTATAATGCAAACGTGTGAAGTCACACCATCTAAACCCCCCCCCCCGCTCCCCCTCATCACACACCGTCACCTTTCGAGTGTGACGTCATTTATGGACGATCCCCCAAGACACATGAGGCCGCCACAGAAAGCTCCCTCCACTGTTGTCGGTCTCCGGCTTTTTTCCTGGCACTCCACAATGACAGTCCTGCCTCTGCCAGCCGCTTCCCCGCTTTCTTTTTCCTTGAGGCGTCCAGTTTAGCGCCATTGTTTTTTAGGTATTGACACGATATCAATATTACAATATTTAGATATCTTAACAAGTAAAGGCACACCAATTTTTAGCAGGCCTGTTTAGTTCTTATAATTACAATTGTTGATTATTGTTCTAAACTGCATTTTTAAAAATTAGAAAATCGTAGGCCCCCTACACCCCAAAGTGTTTTGCTTTTAATTAAAAAAACAACCTCAAAATTAAGAACAAAAATATTAACAATTTAGGCATGTTGTTTAAATGGGTTAAACTTATCTAAATATATTGATTAGCTTTCGTGCCTACTCTTAACGTAGGCCATCCAATTTGGAAGATGAATAATTTGGTGGCTTCTTAATCTCACCCTGAAGTTCAAGATCACGAAGTTCGAAATTTGATTTCAAATACGAAATTAGTTCCCTTTTACATTGCGACGTGAAACTATGAAAGCGGATTGTGGAAATTGGTTTTAGTTGATCTCAGTGTTTTTGTTTTTTGCCAAGTGCGCACAGAGAACCCTACTCACTTGATGACCTTGAAAAACTTGACCCCGTTTTAAAGTGATCACGTGGAATGGTTGCTGTAGTTGACCAAAAAATTTCGGTACAAAGTTCTTGTTTACTTTTTGTTTACATTCGCTCAAAGTTGAGAGTTCGACATGACAGCGTGAGTTATTGTTGTAAGGGCAACACAACTTCATCATTTTTTTAAATAGTTAAACTTCAGCTTCTTGCATTTAGGTTTGCTCGTTGTCGGTTTTTTTTTCAATAATTTATTACAGAACTTATTGTTTTTATTTTTAAACGGCTTGTGTGTAGTTAGTAAAAAAAAAAAATTGGAAGTTTAATACTTTCAAGCTTTCGTTGCAATAAATAGATCCTTTTTTTTTTTTTGCAACAAACAAAATATTTACATTTTCACTGTTCATTTTATGATAAAATCAAATGCAGCAACAAACACATTTGAACTTGAGAAACGACTGCTAGCCTGGACCCTAGATGATGACTGCTATACAGAACAGTAATGGCCAGTCTAGGTCCTGTCTGATTGTATTCAGTAAGGCCGTAACGGACAGAGTTTCTTCGAGGCATCTCTTTTACCAGTGTGTGTCGTCGTCGTCGTCATACCCCCCCCCCCCCCCCCCCCAAAAAAAATAATCAAGTGCCCCCCCCCTCCTCCTGAGAAAAAAGTAACGGCTAAAATAGACCCTAGCCGCTAGTCAAGACCCCACTAGCTAAAATGAGATGGGGGTAATATACAAGGATTTTTTTTTAATCGCGGTGAGGGCCGGAGTGGGGGGGGGGGGTTGTCCAGAGGAAGAGTTATGTCCCAAGTGTCATTGACCGGACACCTTCATAAAAACAAAAAGACAGGAAAATTAGTCGAAGACAGAGTCTTAATTGGTGAGATGTACACGATTCTAATTCGATGGAGAATAGTATCCTGATATTAACCTAGACCCTCTACTTCTTTGTTGTGAAGTTTTTGATATGTAAATAAAATACTTAAAAAAAACTTTTTAAAAAAACACGTTTTTCTTGTGGACTAAAAAGTAGAAAATAAATTTTTCTTTTGTGCTTCCTCGAGCTGTGCAGATTCTTGTGATGACTGACAAAAAACGTGTGTACGTTCACCATCAAATTTCCCGACCCATCTGCCAGACCCACGTTTTTTGTCAGTCATCACAAGAATCTGCACAGCTCGAGGAAGCACAAAAGAAAAATTTATTTTCTACTTTTTAGTCCACAAGAAAAACGTGGTTTTTTAAAAAGTTTTTTTAAAGTATTTTATTTTCTCCTTTTTAGTCCGTTGCTACACATGAAAAACGTGGTTTTTAAAAAAGTTTTTTATATAGTTTATTTTCTACTTTATCTAATGACTTGATTAAGTATGACTTGACTAAGTGTTTATAAATACACGGACTAAAAATCTTGAGCGACCAGGATTCGAACCTGGGTTGTCGCGGCCACAACGCGAAGTACTAACCACTATACGATCACGGCCAGCGCGCTCACATCGATTGGGGCCGAAGTAACTGTGTCAATAGGCCTCCAGTCTTGTCGGTATCTTTAGAAATCATGTCCTCAATTTTATGGTCCTTGGGGCGTAATTAAATTAAGCTAATTACGGTCTCTAATTGCTAGTTTTTATGATTGCATCTGAAATTGTTAGGCGAAAGTAGCCTGCATGCCAAATTTCAGATCTCTAGAGCAATCAGAAGTGGGCTAATTTTCGATGTCAATTTTAACAACAAACAAACGCGAAGCTGAGTTAAGAAAAACGTGTTAAATAAAATACTTAAAAAAAACTTTTTAAAAAACCACGTTTTTCTTGTGGACTAAAAAGTAGAAAATAACTATTTACATACATTTGATGACAAAAAACGTGGGTCGGGCAGATGGGTCGGGAAATTTGATGGTGAACGTACCCACGTTTTTTGTCATCAAATGTATGTAAATAGTTATTTTCTACTTTTTAGTCCACAAGAAAAACGTGTTTTTTTTTAAAAGTTTTTTTTTAGTATTTTATTATGATTGCATCTGAAATTGTTAGGCGAAAGTAGCCTGCATGCCAAATTTCAGATCTGTAGAGCAATCAGAAGTGGGTTAATTTTCGATGTCAATTTTAACAACAAACAAATCCATCCACAAACGCGAAGCTGAGTTAAGAAAAACGTGTTAAAAAGAAGACGTAGGAAAGGGGGGGGGGGGGGGGTAGGGAGACGTCCAACCCCCCCCCCCCCCCCCCCCACCGCCACTTCTCCCGAAAATTTAAGTCCGCCCCTTCCCCCCCCCCCCCCCCCTCACTCCTGGAAATTTTAAGACCCGCACACCCCACCCCGGAAACAAATTTCTGAAAGAAACACTGGTAGAATGGTAGGAAGTGGTGCCTATCTGTGTGATATTTAAAAATAAAATTATTTACGGTAAACTTCCGATTCTATTGTGACGTTGTTTGTTTCCCGAAACGAACAAAGGTTGATATTTTGTAATCACGATGGCCTCCTGTTCTACATCATGTAAATATATTCCTCCTGGGTTAAAATAGTCCGGGCACAAAGGTCAAAGTCGAAACAAAACTAGGTCTGTCAATTGTGTTGTTGATATTCCGACACACTTTTTTTTCGCCTGTCTTTGAGATGCTATCTCTGGCGGATAAGGTTTCAAAACAAAAGAGTGACTGGCCTCGTTGTGAGGGAATTTGTTGACAGACCGCTCTCCTGGCAGTTACTTCCCTTGGCATCTATTTATGATGTCACCAACAAAATTGGCATTTTAGACACCCCCACCCCCTCTCCCTTGTCTAAAAGTGACCGCTTTAAACTACGACCCATCCCCCCTTGAGGGGGGTGCAAATCGAAAGTTTGAGGGGGGGGGGGGTGCAAATCGAAATCTTGAGGGGGGGGGGGGTGCAAATCGAAAGTTTGAGGGGGGGTGCAAATCGAAATCTTGAGGGGGGGGGGGTGCAAATCGAAAAGTTTGTCCCCGGGCGCCGGGAAGAGTCGCTACGCCTCTGGTATTATTTTTTTAGATCTTTATAGCGACGGAAATGTCTATTATAAGTTATGAACTCCAGACTATAGAACGTGAATAAATCGTTTCAAATAGCAAATGATTCCAAATCAACCCAAAACTGTGTGCACAAGAACTGAAATTTCGCATTTTTTTAAACAATTACATGTATATCACTGTTAAATTGAACGAATGAACATCCCCACGATATTGAACCCCCTGCCCCCTGTCCCCACACTTTCACACCGCGTTGTGTTCATAAAAGAAACTATCCCTTATTAATGTTATGCCCATGTATAACCTAATTACCCCCCCCCCACCTCCACACACCATCCCTCATCATATTTTGTACTATTTCATAGTAAGATTACATTTTTTTAAAATAAACGATGCTTTAACCAACCCATATTAGTTGTCATCAGAGGCGTAGCGACCCTTCCCGGCGCCCTGGGACAAACTTTCGATTTGCAACCTCCCCCCCCCCCTCAAACTTTTGATTTGCACCCCCCTCAAACTTTCAATTTGTTTTTCCAACCCATTTTGGCACCCCCCCCCCTAAGGTCGGTGCCCGGGGACATATGTCGTCCCCCGCCCCCCCCCCCCCCCCCCCTACGCCTCTGGTTGTCATTGATGAATTTACTAATACATGTCAAAAATTATTGATGCTTTCGTTTTTAATTCGTTTTTTTTTCCTTCTGTTTGTACACAACATGAATTTAACATCATTCCCTCCATAAACAGCAGCACATTGTGTAAGATAATGCTCCCACAGCTGCACGAATTGTATAAATAATGTTCGTATCGTTCTTGCACATGTAATGTGACATGTAAGAGTAGGGGGTGGTGTTTGGTGTATAGGTTTTCTTTACTCTCACCTTTGAGTAAAGTGACACATCTGTGTTTAACGCGCTTTCTTTTGACTATCCTTTCCTCCCCCCTCCTCTCCGTCACACATCGTCACAAAAATCCAGACCCTTCCCTCCTAAAATGACGCCACACCTCAGACTACAGCTCCCCCTCTCTCTCCTCAATATTGCATTTGAATTTTTGTCTAAACATCGATTTTTTTTTCTAAAATATCGACTGATCTCGATCAACATAATGGTATTTTCGTCAATTTCTAAACCAGTTTATTAAAACGGTTTTCTAAAGCGCAAAACAACGGCTAAAATTCAATTTCTAACATAGCATTTAAAATGTAAAAGGGTGATGTCACACAATTTGTACCCCACCCCCATCACACATCGTTACGAAATTCCGCCCCCCCCCCCCTTCTTTGCGAGCGTGACGTCATGTAAGGACGAGCCGTTATGCGCATCATGGTAACTAAGTAAGTGTTTCTAATAAAGATGTACCAAGCGAGCTTCTCTGATGGCACTTTCATTGTCCAATAAAACGTCAATGTTTGTGTATGTAGTCATATTTGTGTATGGTTAGTATGGGACTGTTGAAACTTTCTTTTGTAAGAGTTTAAAACTTTCTTTTATAAGGGGCAGCTCAACTGTTAAAAAGATGTGCGTTAGTGCGTGTGTTTGTTGCCACTACAAGGTTTGTAGTAACCAGATTTTATGTGTAGGCCTACCCACCAAAACCGAAAGGTTTGTAAGAGTTACCAGATTTTTGTGTAGGCCTACCAACCCACAATAAAAGGTTTGTAACAGTTACCAGATTTTCGTGTAGGCCTACCCACCCACACTAAAATGTTTGTAAGAGTAACCAGATTTTCGTGTAGGCCTACCAACCCACACTAAAAGGTTTGTATGAGTTACCAGATTTTCGTGTAGGCCTACCCACCCACACTAAAAGGTTTGTATGAGTTACCAGATTTTCGTGTAGGCCTACCCACCCACACTAAAAGGTTTGTAACAGTTACCAGATTTTCGTGTAGGCCTACCCACCCACACTAAAAGGTTTGTAACAGTTACCAGATTTTCGTGTAGGCCTACCAACCCACACTAAGTTTGTAACAGTTACCAGATTTTCGTGTAGGCCTACCAACCCACACTAAAAGGTTTGTAACAGTTACCAGATTTTCGTGTAGGCCTACCAACCCACACTAAGTTTGTAACAGTTACCAGATTTTCGTGTAGGCCTACCAACCCAAACTAAGTTTGTAACAGTTACCAGATTTTCGTGTAGGCCTACCAACCCACACTAAAAGGTTTGTAACAGTTACCAGATTTTCGTGTAGGCCTACCAACCCAAACTAAGTTTGTAACAGTTACCAGATTTTCGTGTAGGCCTACCAACCCACACTAAGTTTGTAACAGTTACCAGATTTTCGTGTAGGCCTACCAACCCACACTAAAAGGTTTGTAACAGTTACCAGATTTTCGTGTAGGCCTACCAACCCAAACTAAGTTTGTAACAGTTACCAGATTTTCGTGTAGGCCTACCAACCCACACTAAGTTTGTAACAGTTACCAGATTTTCGTGTAGGCCTACCAACCCACACTAAACGTTATGTGGGAGAAGCCAGATTTTCCCTGTACACTCTTAGCTGTGTTCATGTTGCCAGATTGCCGATTTAAATTCGAGATAATGCAAGATTTGATACTGCTGGCCGTTGACCGTGATGATTGATCGCTTATCAAACTTATCGCTTTCGTGGACTACTGGCCTCAATAACTGGTTACCTTTCTCCACTGTCCTTGAAATAAAACAAGAGGGACGAGCTTGAAGTCACAAGCCAATAGTGGACAAGCTAAATTTTATGAGGGCAACTATGACTTACATTGGCGGGGACCAGGATTTTTTTTTCATTTGGGGTGGGGGATTCTTATATATATATATATATATATATATATATATATATATATATATATATATATATATATATATATATATATATATATAGCAAAGTAGCATTAATAATGATATTGCAGATACCACGTTAAAGTTTCATGGGTGTAAAAGCTAAGACTGTTTATTGGCCTTGAAGTAGATTTCTGATTATAGAGTGGCAAGTGGAAAAACGATCGTAGTGGCAGTGATGTAGAACTTCTGACTATACAGTGGCAGTGATATAGAAGGTTTAGTTGTCAGAAATAACTAGATCTATCTTTAATGAAATTCGTATGTCGTCGTCTTTTCAAAAGATTCCGAAGAAGAGAACACTCCCCAGGACCTTTTTAAGTTCTCAATAGAGGTCTTCTTCCGCAGCAAAAATATAATGAACAACAATCGATAAATGCGCCAGTATCCACGGGTTCTGAGAGAGAAGCCAAACCCTCAAGACAAACAATGGGGGGGGGGGGGGAATCATTTTCCTTGAAAATCAGCAGATTTGCTGCATTTATATAAGTTTGGATTACGCGATACTACTGTGTCATGTTTGGTATCGTCAGAAAGCTACGCATTTCTTCTACCAGAATTTCCCAGCCAAAACTAGCTCTAATAGCCCTTTTGTCGTGAGTAGTAATGACGGGGGCTGTTTTGGCAGGAGCCTAAAAGATGGGAGCCTTTTTTCGGGAGCCTTATTGACTGGAGCCCTTTTTCGGGAGCCTATATGACGGGGTCCATTCGTCGCTGGCTCTTTTGACGGGGTCGATTAGACGGGGCTGTTATGTTGGGGCCGTTTTGTCATTGGCCGTTTTGACGCCGCACGCACTGACCGCCATCCTGCCTCTGGTTTACACTACACCGGACAACAATGCATTACACGTATGTCGATTCAAGGCATCGAAATCCTTTGTTTAGTTTCACGACTGACAGCAATTTCTCTTTCAAAGTAGATCTAGCTGTTTACTTTCGATTTCGTCCAATGATAAAGGTAAGGAAATATATGTATAGATTCTACATTCTATTAATACTTTTACAATATCTGATTGAACTGGTTATTGACTAAAATGGCAAACTCGAGAGAAAATATGACGATCTCACAAATGCCTTAGCTTTAAGGCCTAAGAGTTGTCGGCATCGGCAGAGTTCGCGGTAAAAACATGACCCGAAATCTCGCATTACTTTCTGATGCTGATACCGGGCGCACGAACTTTTGTTTTGCATACTACTAGGCCTAATGAGTTTTTAATTTATGTTAAGTTTAAAAGGTCATTTCCTCGTGTTAATTAAAAAGTAGAATGATTTTCACTTTGTTTTAAAGATAATGCCAATGGTTTTGCAATCTGATTTGCATGCTGTCTCTGCTTTGGTCTTACCCCTGTATAAAGGTTAGTTTTTAATGCATTAAAAACTTGAAGTTTCCTCTTAGATAAAGAAAGTGGTAATCTATCGTTTAAGGTGCGTAAAATCGGCTGAGGCTAGATCTAGTAGTAATGTAAAAAAAATTGCCTCATTGTCAAGTAATTACGTAATACTTTGTATTGACGCCGAATTCCTTGCGTAAGAAAATACAATCAAACAGAAAGAAATTCCACGTGCGGTCAAGTCAACATGTCTCGAAGACTTTTCAAAATTACACACCGGATTTAAGTGGCCAGGTGCTTACATGTTGACCTGCATCTACAGATTACACAGAAATAGAGTTCAACCGGAAGCAAGCCAAATCGCCATGAATTCCCTAACAAAGTCGGTTGTTAGGCACGCCGCGCAAAAGCCTACAAAGCCGTTCGCACTCAAAACTTTAAGTAACCTTCTGTTGTAAGTGGTAACTCGTACGCCGAGGCTTCGGCCATGCTCTCTTGCATCCAATTCGCAGGGGACATCAGAGAAATGAACATCATATCATCGTCGGCGAGCAGGATCTTGGGTGTTTCAAGTTTGTATCTCCTTATCGTAGGAGAATCTTCGAGTGTTGAGTTCCGCGATCTTGATAGCAAACCATCACTGATGCGTGAACTTTTGAAGTTTTCAGGTAAATATAACTTACCTGCCAGCTTCAATAATCACTCATTTTGTGATAAACCGCTATCAAGTGAGTTGTACCCCGCTAGCATTTACTCAACGTTTTATGTGAGATACGATAACACTTTTATGAATAACTCAACCTTGAATGATGCACAGGCTCACGCGTTTCCACTATCATGTAGATCTACTAGATCTACATGAGAATGTAGATAGATCTACATGAGAATGTAGATAGATCTACTAGATCTACATGAGAATGTAGATAGATCTACTAGATCTACATGAGAATGTAGATAGATCTACATGAGAATGTAGATAGATCTACTAGATCTACATGAGAATGTAGATAGATCTACTAGATCTACATGAGAATGTAGATAAATCTACATGAGAATGTAGATAGATCTACTAGATCTACATGAGAAAGAAAGGATTCAAGATTTTATATGTTAGTCCTAAACCCAGTGGCTTTTGGACAGACACATAAAATCGTGAATCAATTCTATTTTCTTTCTCATGTAGTACATGAAAGTTAAAAATAAGGTTTGTATTGTTTGGAAATTCTTAAATATTTTTTTTGAAATAACAAAACAAAAAGAAACTTGCTATGTAAAAATTAAACAAAATAAAGCTAGACTCTTGTTAAAGTTAAGGTGGTGGTGATGTAGAGCTAAGACGGTAGTAAAATCCTTAATTTGTAGTTGCAGTAACCTGGAGATTGATTGTAATTCGTGAAAATTTTTCCTTGCTTTATACAAAAAGGCTGGTACGTAAACAGTGTAAATAGACACAAAAATTTCAATAGGTATTTCTGCTCAATAATCACATTGGTTATCCAATGAAAAGTAATGGCGGCTCACATCGTGACATTTGATGTATGTCACCAGAGTGGGTGCATCATCTTGAAACAATATGTGGTAATGCATTCAATTCATGGGAGGCACCACATATTTTGCTGTTGCCCCAGTATGTTTACTTATTATGTGGGGGTGAATAATGTAAAATTAACAAGGAAAATTTTAACAGAGAATATGTAAACTCTTCAGTTGATAACGCTTGTATGGTTTGTTAGTAATAAATTAAATCCCACTAAATAATAGCACAACTATTATTTATTGTATGGATAATTTACATAAAACAAATAATGTCAACAACAGCACTTGAATGCTAAGATACTGTAATAAATGAAAAATGAATTTTACATTGATAAAACAATATGTACAGTCTTATAAAAGACAAACAACTTTAGCATCCCATCCATTCTATTTTTTCCTAATACAAGATGACAATATTCATATAAAAAAATATCTTCTATGCTGTCATAAAACAAGGTTAACCTTCAGTAGGGCTGCCTACCACCCACAAATATTTTCAAAGTAAGTTAACCATTGACCTTTCTGGCAATGCCTTGACCGCCTTAATATATAATTTATTACTTGAAAATGCTATAGAAAAAGAATACTGAAACTGCTGAAAATCTTAGTATTACAAAGAAATAAAATTGTACAAGTAGTCAACTCTGCTATTGTATCTACTTTCAACAACTGACACTATTTTAAGAAGAATAATGTATGACATTTCTACAAGAAACATATATACACCTCTATGTGACATCTAGAGTGGAAAGTTAATCCCATCTAATTTAAATGGAGTCTTTTGTGCCCTTTCATAGTTATAAAAATGGTAAACGCTCTAACTGGTTTTTTTTTTTTTAAATTTAAGTAAGTATTATTTCAGTCCATGCTATTGATAACATTGATGAAAATACATTTTTAGAAGCTCAGATCTAACTTGGAAACAGGTAGAGATAGAGGACTGGTGTTTAGGCCTAGTTGTGTAGATTGTGTCAAACATTTGACACAATTAGAGAGTGGCAATACACAATAGCATTCACTTCCCATTTAAAAGTTGGGTGTCGACATGTTGGTGGGGTGAACATGTTGTTGAAGCTGTAAGGGGTCTAAGTTTTTGTAGGAAGGTAAGTTGGGGAAGTATGCATGTCCAACTCTTTCACAAGCAATTTCCCTGTTAAGTTTCAATGCATAGATGTTAACAATCGTGACTATTGTGAGACCTGTTACCAGATTCATGAGCATTAAAGCTTGGTAAAGAATATCATCCTTCATTGGGCCCTGGTCATTTCACATGTGGCACCTGTATTTGTTTTATGTAAAAGAAATTTAATGTGTATCCTTCACTGATAAACCATGTGAGCAAGTATTCTATTTTTTACAATTATAGGCTCAGGCTAATGTTTTGATACAATAACGTGGAATTTTAACCCAATTTTATGTACAAAAGTAAAAGATGAGAGGCGAATTTAATGACTGCTATGACAAATGAAATGCAAAAGTATAAAAATCTCTGGGAAAAAAATGATCATCGCCGCTCTCTATGATGCCTGTTGGTCCTCTCACGTTCCCTCTCTCTTTCATGGTCCCTTCTATCATATTCTCTGTCACTTCTGTGTTCCCTGTCATGTTCCCTGCCTCTGTCACGCACACGTTCATGATCTCTCTCACTCCTCCTTTCCTCCCTACTTCTATGCTTAGAATTGAGTCCATGTGTAGTTCGTCGTAGAAAATCATCCACATCTCTCTCATACTGAAGGAAAAGTTTGAAATTCTATTTTAAACTTAAACTACTCATATAAATCAACTTGATTATTTAAATTATCAAACAATTAAGCAAAACAGATCAACCCTAATAAAGTAAGAACCCTAGCAATGAGAGAAAAACATGTAGACAAGCTTACAGAACGTTTGCTGCTTGAGTCTCCATTTCTACTTGTGCCAAAGTCACTGGGTCCCATAGGATAATTTCCTCGTGGTGGTCTTTCAAACTGAGGACCAAAACCACCTTGCTCAAAAAATCCAGGTGGCTGAATAAAATATAACAATGTAGTAGTGACATTATCAAACATGCTTAAATGTTGGGAAAACTTTTAACAGCTACTACTCATTTTACCTCCAAAAATAGTGAGTTAACAAAACAGTCTAATTCATAATTTTCATTTACTTTCATTACCAAGTAATAGATACTCCTATTTCAATATATTTAATCTGTTTAAAGAACTTGAAAAGAGATGTGTATACAACGAAATTGATTAAATTTGGTTATTAAAGTGGTCTTTTTTTTAACAAAAATAATCAACACATCTCCACATATGGCTGCTTCATTTTTTTTATTACATTTTGGGAATATACAAATACAACTATACAAATAATTTGCCCAATATTATTCTAGAAATAACAAACAGGGTTTTAAAAACCAAACATAAGTCAGGAAAACATATCATTAAAAAGTAATAGTTAAAATGCTTATTAATTTAAACTTGGGAGTGTGATTGTATTGCATTAATAATAGTCATATCATTATTTTTATCCTTTAAAGCTTTTACAAATTGAAAAAACGTTTTAACTAGTTGTTAATAAATCATTGACCCTCGTGGCAACTCAGCATTAATATTAATTGTGAAGCCTGTTTGCCTCAGGTAATGGAAGGTGCTGATAGCTAAACAAGTGCAATGGGCTGCAGAAGTTTACTTTGGGATGGTAAATACTTAAACAGGAGTCATTAAAATTAATTTTGAATTATTGTAATAGGACTTTAATAAATACAATTAGAAGTAATTTGCTTAAAGGTATTTTAATTGGGTAGAGTATAAAATAGTTTGACAACAATTATTGAGATTTTTAAAACATCTTAAACCATCCAGGATTTGTAAAAGCCCACACAAGATGTAATAAAGCAGATTTTAAATTAAACTAGTTCTTCTAATAAAATTACTTATGAAAAACAAAAAAACATAACAAAAAATGATTATCAAACAATTTCATTAAGTAATTTACAAAATTACTGTAATTGTTAAAAATGTTACTATTTATTTTTGAAGATTATTTTTTGTTATTAGTGATGTGGATAGTTAAAGTGCACAAATAAAGAACCATTTCAAAACAAGTTGTTCAACTTACAGGACCAAACTGTGCCATTGGGTGCGGTGGAGGTGGTCTTTGGTTAAATTCTCTCATGTAGTCAGAATATGACTGAAAGAAAGAACAACTTACTCATGCCTTCATTCGACTTTTTCTCTTGTCTTGTCTTCAGGCATAACTTTTAATTAATTTAACAAGTATATTACTTACTTACTTGTTTCATTTACATAAATTTAAAATAATTCTTCCGAAATCCATTCCGAAAATAGTTTAATTTGATGAGAACAAAATACATTATATTATTAGTTAGTATAAATGAATTTTTAAATTAAAAATGTTAAGGAACAAATACCTTTTTTAATGAGGATCTAGGGACTAAATGCTATATTTCCCTGTTACAAACACCCATAACAAATAGTTTAAAAGTAAGCTGTGTTATACATTTAGTATTGTGTTTGTAATGATAAAATTCTTCTTTAAACATACCTCTAATAATTTTTTTATTCATAATGTTAACTATGCACTAAATTTTACATATTCGATAACTGCTGATTATTTGAAATTGAGGATCAAAACCATTCATGTGTTACAGACATCTCAAAAATTGAAACTAATTATTTAGCCAGCGATTCAGACAATTTTTCAGCAATGTCAAGGTATGTCAAAACATAAATCATGCATTTGAGTAACAAAATGTATGCACAACATAGCTACAGACAAAGTTATCATTCAATACAGTTAAAAGGCGCAATCCATTCAGCAGCAAAAAGATTTTGAGTTTTCAAGTAGCAAATTAGAAAAGTACAAAGAGTTGTAAGTGGGAATGATAAGCTATTTATAGGATTGTTGTTTTTTTTTTTAAAATTGGTGTCCTTTTCATTAATTGACCATTGAGAATATTTACAGAAAATTTCTTCTATGTTTTTTTGTTAGTTCCCCTAACATACCCCATTTATAAAAGTGTCTCTTCTCACCCCTGCATATCTTGGTGACCTGAAATGCAAGGAAAAAAGTGTCAACAACATATTATATCCTTTATTTATCTTTAGCAAAAGATGTTAGCAAAAAAAAAACTAATTAGAACCAGTTTATTTTAAAAGTTCAGACTACTTTCAACTACATATGCCAAGTTATCTCAAAAATAATTAAATAAAATGTTTATGTAAAATCACACCTTTCCATTCTGCGATCTTTGTAGAAAGCTGCAATAACAAAATAAACTTGCAAATAATACTTTAAAAAAATTTAAAACAACTTGAACAAAGCATTAAATTATTTGTAAGCATGTTAAAAAGTAAAATGAGTATCAGTATCATTCATTAAAAAACTGAGTGGTTAAGAAAGAAAATCATTACGCAAGTTAAAATAAATTGGTGAAATTTTGGCTTTGCAATGTCGGATTTCTTATAGGTCAAAACATTTAAGTATTTTAATGTCAGGTCAAAAAAATGTTTTACCTTCAAAATTAACATATTTCTAAAGTTAAAATGCCCTTAGAATTAATATTTTTAACAAATTTTCTCAAACTTTTTCAAAACTATAAAGTAAACTATAAACAAAAGTATAAAGCTTTCAAAAGTATAAAGCTTTCAAAAGTATAATACTTACGCTCTCTGTCATAGTTGCCACGACTTCGTTTAGATGGTCTTGGATTGGGCCCTTCAAAAAATTCATCCCTACTTTGTCGTCTTCTAATATTAGTAAAAATAAATAATTCAATGTGAAATGGGCTTTCATTAGAGAATTAAAATTATTAGTTTGCAATTACGATGAAATAACTGGAAGTCAAAATAAAACAGGGAAAAATTGGATTCATCAAAAAATTGCAATAAAATTTTAATAAATGTTAAATCAAGTTTGAACTATTAAATAAAATCTGTTTGAATAATTAAAAAAAAAAATGCAAATATCCTGTAAGCTAATACATAAGATTAAAACCAAAATACATTATTGACAGAGACTTTTGCGTGTAATTTATATTGAAATGTTTTTATATACCATGATGGGTTTGTGATTGCATGAATGCTTGTGTCTAAAACTGCATGAGCAAACAAAGTGGCCCACATAAATTAAACCATATTTTCAATACTAGATGTTAAGTAGTTCTGTAATGACAAGGTATACTGAGAAAAACACAAAATGGGAATTCAGTGATAATACATTGTTGCCTCTTATGCTGATTTATGAACAAAGTTGTATTAAGCATATATATATATATATATATATATATATATATATATATATATATATATATATATATATATATATATATATATATATATATATATTTATATATATATATATATATATATATATATATATATAAAGGAAAATAATGTATAAGGGTCATAAAGAACTTAAATATATTTTTTGTTACTTTTTTTTAAAAGTGATTCTAAAAAATAGGCATAGGATTTGATGATGAGCAACATAGGGGCAAGGGGTAAATTTGATGACAAATATATAATGAGTATGCACAATGAGGATGGGGATGAAATACTATGACAAATTTTAATTAATTATAAAAATGCTTGGTTGCCAGTCTTTAACTTCCAAGGCTAGCTGATACTTTATTAAAAAGAAATAGTTCATTTTTTAAAATATAACTATATGAATGATGTAATTTTTTTTAAAGCAGACAGAATCAGAAAAATATAAAATTCCTTTAGTGCATATTTAAACTATACGGAAAGCAAGTGTATCCATTCAAAATGTATGAGTGAGATGAAGATCAATGAGATGATGATCAACTAATGCTAAGCAGAGGATCAACACAAGACAGGACAAAGACATTTTGAAAACACAAAACACTCATAAAATAATTTAAACAGTAGAAGACAAAAATGTAGAAGCTGAACAAACAATAATCATACCACAGTGCTAAGCATACCATCCAAACAGCACGTAAGTACTTGAAATTACTCCTTTTCGAATTAGAATAAATTTTTCAGTCCAATACCAGGGAATCAACTGATGGATCCCTTAATTACACGACCATATTTTGAAAGTGTCCTTTAATTCACCGCTTATTCTGAATCTGAGTCCTTTTAAAATTTTTAAAATTTTCATTGACTAGTCGATTTGAACAAAGAAACGCTCTAGACCCAAACCATGTCCATTTTTCACTATCTTGTAAATATTAAAAAAAATATATACCTTAAAACTTTGCATCAAAGTTTGAATATTTCAACTAAATGGAAAGTCCTGACCTGTAATACACACCATAATTTCCAGTTCAACTGATGTTAGTGAACTTTGTGAATTAAAAAAGTGTCCAATATTTATTTAAATGTCCATTAAATTTCTTTTCCATTTAAACCACAGAAGTTCATTAGATAAGTCCTTTATCTTGAACAAGTATTGAGGGAACAAAAATCCTTTCACAATGTCCAAGAATTTAGTCCCGTTATGTCGTCTACATTGAAAGTAGAGCCCTTTAATTTTTATTAAAACTCCACTGTAGATAAGAGCATCACCTAAGATTTCGGAGTACACGAAATTTCTCACAACGAAAAATGCGGACATTTAACAAAGCTTTATCTAGTGCATGAGGCTGACAAGATATAAACGTGTGAAACATTTTCCCCCTTTTTAAAGCAAAAGGCTGTTTTGTGATAATCATTTACCTAAGAATAATGGTGTTTACCTATCGTACTGAAATTCATAAATTGATAATTCTAGTCAAGTCCAGTTAGCTTAAGATGTCCTCAAACAACACAGAATAGTCCAGAACAGTCCAATCACAACATTTTAAAAAGGAGAGATCCGATGTCAGAAAAAAATCATCCAGTGCAATTTAAAATCTCTCATTCCAATAATCCTTGAAGAAAAAAAATTCTTGTCTAGTATTTAGATAACTAAGAAGAGAAGGGGACAGACCATTTTTTTTTAAATTGAAATTAATTTTACCTCACAGTTATAGTATAAAACTTTTGCTTAATTTTAAATAGTCCAACAATTATATATTTTTATTTGTGAAAGAATTATTCTTTACTTAGTATGTACCATAGCTTTTAGCTTCACTTTCTATGAATATAATTAACACAGCAGAAATTCACAGGAGAATTCTACGACTTCTTCGTACTGAACGAGACTGCAGTACACTGCAGCATTGTATTGGCAGTTGGAAACTAACAGCCAAGCAGATGATTTTATCAAATCATAGCCTAAGCTTTTCACAACAGTTCATCATATTTCACGACAGGTAGAAACCAGCTTATCAGGCTCCTAACCTGGAAAACTCAGGCCCAGGAGGCATAGCTGGCCTCCTAGGGCCCAAAACACGTGGTGCTCTTTCCCTGAGATCTCGTTCTGCTGGTTGACTGTGACCTTTCCTTGCTTTCCGTACAATGTCTGCTATGTCAAGATTTTCATCTGCTGGGAACAATTTGCAAAGACTCTCTCCACACCTTGGCTCTATTTCCTGCAAGAAGTATTGACAAGTTTACAAGGTATTTTGAACAAGTAAATGGAGTTTTCAAAAAATGTAATAAACAATTTTAAAAGAAAAAATCCAAATGAGTCAATATTAATTTAAAAAAAAAAACTTATGTATTATAGTTTTTAAAAAAACAAGACACTTGCCTGACCATCTCTGCCAATTTTTACTCTTTTGTTATCATTCCAAATGTTGAACAAATGATTAGTTTTGGGAAACTCAAGATCTCTTCTGCAAAATTTGAACTTTGAGTATTGACTGTGAAACAAAGCAACTGAATAACAAATACCATAAGTAAGTTATTATTTACCTTGTAATCCAATCAAGTTTGAATACACCACTTAATGCACGTGAAGTCATTCCAGGGGGCAAAACCCAGCGTATAGAGGGATGATCTTTAGTGGACTCCTCAGCCAAACGTGCAAATCCTTTTATGGATAGAGATTTCAAGTTCATTATATTATTACAAATACTGATTGAGATTACATTAATCTATTAAATTATTACCTTGAAATTTTCCACTTTCTTTCACAGAAAATATGAGTATTACATTGTCACATTCCTAAACAGAAATATTAAAAAATATTAGTTTTGAATAACTACATGTGAAGGAAATATTGAAAATCTAAAATGACAAGTTGCACTCAACAACTGAATTTTTTAAAGTATTTTTACAAATACAAAAAAATATTTACCCTAAAAGCTTGATTGAATCGAGCTTCATTTTGTGGTGGGGTTGACCAAACACCTTTTGCTTTAGCTAATGCAACATTTTCATGATTATTACTTTTCACTAAAAAGAAGCGGGCTCCTCTCATAAGATACTTTAACTTGGACCAGTATTCTGTTAAAGACAACAAAATTAACGTTTTCATTTGACTGAAGTTGAGTATTAAAAAAAATTGGTACACTGGCTGAATATTAAAAAAGCAAAGATGTTTATAGTTTTATCTTACGTCTATCCTCCTCTTTGTCTCTACTTTTGCAATCTTTTGATGAACTATCACCTAAATCTCCTAAACTTTCTTCTTTGGCCTTGTTCTTGGAACCTTCACTTCTTCTGTCCCATTCAATTGGAGAGATACCCCTTTGACGCTTCCTATCTACTTTGTCGCCTAATTTATTCCAACATATTTTAAATGTTTACTATTGTAGAGGTAATATAACTCAACATAAAGAATAATTAAAAAAAAGAAAAATAACAATTTTAACAGATCTATATATTTTAATTCATAATCAGACATTTTTATTCTCATTTGAGTACACTGAATAATGAAACTAAACAATGACTAGAAGTAAAGTGATTTGATTTAGTGAGTGATGTAGTATAAATTGGTCTAAGAAATAATATATACATAAATTGTTTAAATTATTTTCTCTTTAAAAGTTCAAAGGCTACCTGGTTCTGTATTGCCTTCTTCAGAATTAGCACTTAAATCTAACTTTTCCTTTTTAACACCATCAGGCTGCTCCTCATCTTCTTCCTCCTCTTCCTCATCTTCTTCATCATCATCCTCTTCCTCTTCATCTCCTTCCTCATCACCATCCTCTTCTTCATCCTCCTCATCTTCATCATCATCATCCTCATCTTCTTCTTCATCTTCATCATCTTCTGAATCCTCTAAATCTAGAAAACAATACAGAAAAATATAGTTACCTGGAATTATATCAACATACATCAACATAATGTCCAGCTGACATTTTATACAGCCTTTAAAAAAAGGAACATTTGTACTTAAAAGCAGTAAAAAACAGGCAAAAATTTTTTTGTAAGGTAAAATAACAAATATCTCTAAAAATTGTAAAGCCAAAAACAAAAGGCCACTGCATAAATAATTTACGGTAATGATTAAAAATAAGCTGGTTTTTAACTAAACATTTGTTGAATTAAATGTTTTAACTCTTTAAGTTGAAAAGGATAGTTTGGCACAAAAGTAAGATATATAATATAGGAAATAATTTTTTTTACCTTGAGAGTCACCATTTAATTTGCCCTGACCAGTAGAAGTTTTCATGATTTTTGATCTGGCATCAAACTGCTTATTTACTGTTGTTGAAGGCCTTTTTAATCCTCTCTGCAAACTTCTTGATTGAATATCTTAATCAAAAAGTTCGAATTCTTGTTTTATTGATATATATATATATATATATATATATATATATATATATATATATATATATATATATATATATATATATATATATATATATATATATATATATATATATATATATCTTGGTGAGGTACGGAGTACTGGCACCTTTTTCAATGTGGGGGAAAAATGTATTACTTTTCTTGTATTTTTAATTATTGGTTAATTATAAAATAAAACTGTTTTAGACATTTAGTATCTTTGCAGTTGTGATTTAGCTTGCATCGAGGTGCTAACAGGTAGTTAAAAGTTAGGCATTCCACCACTGAGTACCGGCACCTATTTTTTATTACAAAAAAGCACTGTACATATTAACAATACTTGTATTACATAGTAACTTTAATAAAATTTTATATACCTGAATCCTCATTCATTTCAGAAGAAAAGTCATCTCCACCATGACAGTCATCTAAAATATCATCCAGGACATTTTCGCCCTCCACAACTGTGAAATAATTAGAAACTTTTTAACAGCACTATTATTTTTTTTAAATTCACATTTAAAACAGAATTATATAAAATACATTTTAATATATAAATGTACATAAAAACGAGAGAATAAAAAGTAGGCCAGATGTGTCAACTCATTCAGTTATCCACAGTTAGCACACAAAAAAATGTCAGTAAGATTAAAGAAAATAAGAAGCAGTGCTATATATTCAGTACTCTATACCACACACTCCCACTCTATAAAATGATGATAAAATAATATAATACTATGAACTAACCACCAGCCTACCACCTGTGTATTTTATGATATAATTTACGCCTATGTCTTAGAAAGAGTCTAATGTTGAATCTTTTAAAAATCAGCTGTTAGCTGAAAACTTGCAGCAAGGATTAGACTGGTTAATTATGAACTACATGTCTTACAATAACTAGTAACTTGCTCTGCAATCTATGTTAACTGCTTAGATGATAAAACATCAGGTTTTCAAAGTTTTGTAAGATTAAGAGAGAATGACAAACTTGTATTCTTTTTTTATGCAACATTAAAACACTGGTAATAATTTGTTTGAGACAAGCCTATATTATTTTTTAAAATTCTTATACCAAAAAAACTATTTTTTTTTTACTTGAATAGGTATGAAGTAAAAGTAGTTACAGTAAAAATTTAAAAAAAAAACTATGAGATTTTCAGTGTCTCAATCAAGCACCAGCTTTTTCTGTGTTTGAGTTGGCGGTTGATGTCACACAACTCTTAAACACAATATTAGCCATTTTAATAATAAAAATATGTAATAACAAAATTATAGGCCTACAGGAAATGTTTAATCTCATTATTTAATAAATTAGCCAATTAATGGTTTAGGTTAAGGCAAACACGCAACACTATGCATGCGTGATATGTGGACTGACCAATTTAAATTAGATAGTTTATTATACTGTTTTGAATTTACATTTAAAAACTTAACTCATTGGTTGAAGCCACGCTGGGGGCTCTATTTGCCAAGGATTCAAAGGATTGATTCTAAATATTATCCAAGTCCAGATGGTCAGATGAAGCAGTCCCAACTATTTCTGGGCATGAGGCCTTGCCACCATTATTTTACTGGGTGAACTCAGGAATTATCTACAGATTCTACACTTTTGATTAAACTTGAGACTATGGTTAGAAATTGCATGCTAGCCACCCCCCCCCCTTAATGATTCACGTGTCTGCCTAGTTCACCCCCAAATTGAAAAACATATTTGAAACTGCAATTTCTTCTTTAAAAAATTACTAGATCTGAGCTGGGTCAATATTAGTTTTTAAACTGTGAGAAGGAAAAACTCTTTGAAATGCAAAAAGAGTATCAATGGCAGTGAAAGATAGTATGTATCACTCAATATTATTATTATTATATTAGCCTACTTCCTGACTTTACCAATTACAAAAACCCTATACCCTAAGGGGTGTTGGTCACATGAAATTTGAAAATTTAGCAAGACGCTTCAATAGTTTTTATTCACTCTAAAAGTAAACCCAAAACTAAAATGTAGGCCCAACTAGTGGTAGCAGATGTTACTTCAGTTATAAAGATGAACTACATGTTAAAATACAACAAAATAATCGAAAGTGTCTATTTGTAGTTAACTGCAAATAGCTTTCAGAAGCCTATTCATAGTTCGCTATTTTTATCGGACCAATCAAATTTATTTTTAAATTTATCCATGCATGCATATTTTTTTTTATTATCTTGCCTATGAGACTACTTTTCGACAATTTTATAACTGTTTGACAAGGTCGAAGTGGTTGAGCATCAAGTACTGGTACTTTGTTTTCGCAGCATGGGTTGTATTTAGCTTTTTTTCTCTAATTTACTTTCGGGTCTAGGGGTTTAGCATTAGGGATTAGTAGGTTTTGGGTTAGGCATTGCGGTTAGGCTAGGCATTAGGTTAGGGCTAAGGTTAGGCCTTAGGGTTATTCATTCGGGTTAGATCTAAAAACATTAGTTCTACATAGTACATAATAGAACATATTGCATAAATAATAAATTTATATAAGAATCACAGAAAAATGCCTTGCTCTAATTGATCAGAGTACGAATAGTCTTCTGAGGGCTATTTGTTTTGTAGTGAATTACTAGATCTAATAGCCGCAGCCAAATAGAGATTAGTCAGTGACAGTCGCTGCATAAAAAATGTTTAAAAAGCTACATGACTGCTGATTCTCATACTGATATACTCATCTCATCAGACATTGACAGACATCAACGGTAAAACTCCATTTTAGCGTATTTTATTCCCGGCTTCATGTTCACCTCTAGTTGAGCGTATTTTATTATAAACACAACCGAAACACACAAAAACGTTAGGAAAACACTAGATCTACTAATTTTTTTATGAATGTGATTTTTAATTAGAAAAGGTAAAAAAAAACCATAAAAAAGCATTAGAACTGTTCCAATTAAATATCGTGTGATCGTCAGCGGGAGAAAAATCCTTACACGGTCGCGGGTTCACCGTGAGTTCACATTTACTTTAATTATCAGCATACGTCATAGCTCGGGCAATAGCTGTTTGAAATTGTGTTGGCCTCACTTTTGGGGTCATTGTAAGTTCATTAGGCCTAATGTTTATTTATAGTATCATGCCTGGAAGATACTTGTAACAATACAAACTTAACCGCCTTGCAATTGTGAGTTACGTTTACAACTTTACGTACTTCACCCATTGCCATGAACATTCTAACTGACACACTAACATTGCATATTCAATATTCTAAATTTGGATTTTTCTCAAGTTTTGACAAAAGTAAATTATCAAAATCCAAAACAAAGTCAGTCTCTTTGTTTTTTTTATTCATTTGTTAAAACAAAAATACAATACAAATAAATAAATCATGTTTACCTAATGTTTTGGTGTGTTTCGGTTGTTATAATAAAATACGCTCAACTGGAGGTAAACAAGAAGCGGAGAATAAAATATACTAAAATGGAGTTTTACCGACATCAACTACTCTGCTGCTGCTGTCTGAGCAACAAATAACACTTAAGTTGAGAAGTAGACTTCTGCCACCTGTATGCCTAGACTAGATCTAGATGTGTTTTTTAATGGGTTTTTTGTCTTTTTACTGCGTTATTGCGCAGTCCGTCAGTTTCTTCCATTTTTTTAACAATCATCATGTCCATTCCGATTCTGAGTGAATGATCGACTCATCATTTCATCGATGTAGGTTACTTAAGAAAACGTTAGTACTCTGAACAATGTATGATATATAACGTTGTTTACCTTTGGATTTAAAGCTCATTTTGTTCGAGTTATAAAATTAGCCGAGTTTTATCACCAAATAAGTAAACATTGAAACTATTTCGACCGAAATGTATCTATCAACAAAGAAATATTTGCCATCAAACAATGGCGACCGTTTCTACACTACCAGATTTTTCAAAGTTTCTGTTCCTAACAACTTTTTTGACAAAAAAATCCAGGAAACAGAACGGGGGGGAAAAAAGAAAAAAAAAACTAAATAAGAACAAAATGTTCAATGTTTATTGTAGGCCTATACCTTCAAACGTAGGAAAATGTGATTTTCCACTTTTTTTTCATTAGCTGATGTCATTAATTTTTTTTTTTTTAATTTTTCAGAAAATGTTCTAATGTGCGTGTGGGCTTTTTCATTTCTCCCGTTGTTATTCCCGACACAGTGATACCCGGCTGATAAGTAAGATGTCTTCTCATACTATCACCACATTAGCTTTGGTTAATTTTTAAACATAAATTAATTCCCGAATTTTTAAAAGTGATATTTTAAAGATGAAAATGTTTCGATTTACCGACGATACTGTCTGCATGTGGTCATGGCTTGTGGGACCCTTTGTACTGCATGAGCAGGCCTATATAATGGGCTGCTCTGTCACAATATCGATGAAGCGGCAGAACTACTGAGTCGCCAATTCCCGAAATAGGTGCAGGGGGGGGGGGGCAGTCGACCGTCGGTTAATAGTTAACCAGTGTAAGAGCGCACAATTGCTAACCAGAGAAGTCCCGAATTCGAATTCCCGGGATGACCCTCGTTTGCTGGTGACAGCAACCAAACTAGGAGAAAAAAAACTCTTAATCTGACAACTGCTGCCTTGCCGATATTTTAAAAACTCCTTCGGCGACACAATCAACAATATTTCATTTGAAGCTTCTCAAACCGAATCAGTAGCAAAGGCGTAATGCCTAATAACATTCTTTTGAACTATAAACGGCAATGTCGATGCATGGTTAACCTATAACATTTTTATATGATTCCTATGTGCACGACAGTACGACTGGATAGAATTTCACTTCTCTTGGTGCATCCATTGTCTCCGGGAGCAGAAAGGAGCCATAGGGCCTATATAAAAATTAATTAGTCAAAAGCTTTTTTTTTTAAAAAGACGATACTGTACGTGACCATATTGAAATACCAATGTATCGTCAGACTCCTTTCATGCACTATACTACAGCGCATCCAAAATGAGTTGGTGTGTGATCGTTTGTTAAGGGGCCGATCCAATTTGTCGGTCCGACCAAAAGTCAGCACATAATTTTTATTAAAATTTGAATAAGTTTAATATTTTTGTTTTCGAACTATTTATAACGCACATCTTTGCCCTAAATTATATACGCCTAAATATATATATATATATATATATATATATATATATATATATATATATATATATATATATATATATATATATATATATATATATATATATATATATATATATAGGCTATATATATAGGCTATATATAAATTATATATATATATATATATATATATATATATATATATATATATATATATAATTTATATATAGCCTATATATAGGCATTTATATAAATATATAATAGATATGTGTGTAGGATATATATATATATATACATACAGAGGCGTAGCGAGGTCGGGTGTCACCCGGTGCGGCACTTAATGGTGTCACCCCCCAGAGGCGTAGCGACCCTCCCCGGGGACAAACTTTCAAGTTTTCGATTTGCACCCCCCCCCCCTCAAACTATCGATTTGCACCCCCCCTCAAGTTTTTCTCTATATATTTTGCTATTTTTTGCCTTGGTGTCACTCCCCTAAATGGTGTCACCCGGTGCGGTCCGCACCCCCCGCCCTCCCTCGCTACGCCCCTGTATACATATATATATATATACATATATACATATACATATATACATATATATATATATACATATATATATATATATATATATATATATATATATATATATATATATATATATATATATATATATATATATATATATATATATATAATAGCCTATATGACTATATAGCCTTTATTTTAAACGTTACTTTTAAACTTGTTCCTTGTTTTTTAATCTTGTCTTACATATGTCAAAAAACGTCACAAGGCGGGGTGCGGGGATGCGGACCGCACCGAGGGACCGAGTGACACCGCTTAAGGTGGGGGCTGGGGGGGGGGGGACAAAATAAATAAATAAATAAAGCTATTTTAATAGAAAGGCGGCTTTTTTCAACTTAGTTTAATAGCTTATTTAAGTATATTCATCATTTAATAGCCAATGATAATACCGCCAGGGATAGGGGTGGCACGTAACGGTTTTTAACTTTAGTCTACCATACATATAACCGTTAGTAGAGGGGGAGGCAGGGGCGGAACTACAGTGCCGCCAGACCCCGCAATGCGGGGGGGGGCCCACGCCATTTAGGGGCCCAGAGCCGACCATAATAAATTTTTTTTATAGTTAAAAAAAAGTAAATTTTCTTTCATTTTTGACTTGATGGTTGTTTTGTAAAAAATTACCGTAGCTGCGTTTGGATTATCTTTATTCTATAGACACCACCCCACGCTCTTGTTTCTTCTTTTTCCCATTGTTTTTAAACAACTTTAAAAGCCGAGTCTTTCTCCTACAATTAAACTTATCAAAGATAAGCAAATGTTCAAACCACTTCCATGACTTATTTCCCTTTTTAAAAAAATAGTCAAATAGGGGTGATCATAAGCTCCTTTTAATAGATTTGTACTAAACAAATTAAAAAGCAATTACTTCTCTTAATTATTATTTTTTATAAGTAACTACTAAAGAATAATATTGTATAAAAGGGAAATGTATTGAAATGTATTAAATCAATAATATTTTAAACATTAATATAATAACTACAAGAAAAAACATAAAAATAAACATAACACGAGACACCATTACTTATACAAAGCTTTCATATTTTATATTATTTTGACCGACAGGATGATAAAAGGGCTTCTATCAAAAATTAATTAAAACTGATTTTCTCAAAACACACTAATGCACTTACACACATGACATGATGTTGACATTTTTTTTAATTGATGTTTTTCAAATCCCGAACAGGACAGCAATGAGTATCCTATGTTCGTATTTTGTGATTGTATGTATATATATATATATATATATATATATATATATATATATATATATTATATATATATATATATATATATATATATATATATATATGGGGGGGCCTAAAAAATTTTTTTTGCGGGGTGGCCCTTTTTTTCTAGTTCCGCCACTGGGGGGAGGGGTTGACATCCGGGGTTACAGCACCTGGCAACACCCAGCCTAGT